>NC_047515.1:9432560-9660060 GCF_902827115.2 Pseudochaenichthys georgianus
CTTTGGCGTCTTCTACAACATCGCCATCCTCTTTGGAGTCTTCTACAACATCTCCATCCTCTTTGGCGTCTGCTACAACATCGCCATCCTCTTTGGAGTCTTCTACAACATCTCCATCCTCTTTGGAGTCTTCTACAACATCGCCATCCTCTTTGGAGTCTTCTACAACATCGCCATCCTCTTTGGAGTCTGCTACAACATCGCCATCCTCTTTGGTGTCTGCTACAACATCTCCATCCTCTTTGGCATCTGCTACAACATGGCCATCCTCTTTGGCGTCTTCTACAACATCGCCATCCTCTTTGGCATCTTCTACAACATGGCCATCCTCTTTGGCGTCTTCTACAACATCTCCATCCTCTTTGGCGTCTTCTACAACATCTCCATCCTCATTGGCGTCTTCTACAACATCTCCATCCTCTTTGGCGTCTGCTACAACATCTCCATCCTGTTTGGCATCTGCTACAACATCTCCATCCTTTTTGGAGTCTGCTACAACATCTCTATCCTCTTTGGAGTCTTCTACAACATCTCCATCCTCTTTGGCGTCTGCTACGACATACCATCCTCTTTGGCGTCTTCTACAACATCTCCATCCTCTTTGGCGTCTTCTACAACATCTCCATCCTCATTGGCATCTGCTACAACATCTCCATTCTCTTTGGCGTCTTCTACAACATCGCCATCGTCTTTGGCATCTTCTACAACATCGCCATCCTCTTTGACGTCTTCTTCAACATCGCCATCCTCTTTGGCGTCTTCTACAACATCACCATCCTCTTTGGCGTCTTCTACAACATCTCCATCCTCTTTGGCGTCTTCTACAACATCTCCATCCTCTTTGGCGTCTGCTACAACATCTCCATCCTCTTTGGCGTCTGCTACAACATCGCCATCCTCTTTGGCGTCTTCTACAACATCGCCATCCTCTTTGGCGTCTTCTACAATATCTCCATCCTCTTTGGCGTCTTCTACAACATCTCCATCCTCTTTGGCGTCTGCTACAACATCACCATCCTCTTTGGAGTCTTCTACAACATCGCCATCCTCTTTGGCGTCTGCTACAACATCTCCATCCTCTTTGGAGTCTTCTACAACATCGCCATCCTCTTTGGCGTCTGCTACAACATCGCCATCCTCTTTGGAGTCTTCTACAACATCGCCATCCTCTTTGGCGTCGGCTACAACATCTACATCCTCTTTGGCGTCTGCTACAACATCTCCATCCTCTTTGGCGTCTGCTACAACATCGCCATCCTCTTTGGAGTCTTCTACAACATCGCCATCCTCTTTGGCGTCTGCTACAACATCTCCATCCTCTTTGGCGTCTGCTACAACATCTCCATCCTCTTTGGAGTCTTCTACAACATCGCCATCCTCTTTGGCGTCTGCTACAACATCTCCATCCTCTTTGTAGTCTTCTACAACATCGCCATCCTCTTTAGCGTCTGCTACAACATCTCCATCCTCTTTGGCGTCTTCTACAACATCGCCATCCTCTTTGGCGTCTTCTACAATATCTCCATCCTCTTTGGCGTCTTCTACAACATCTCCATCCTCTTTGGCGTCTGCTACAACATCGCCATCCTCTTTGGCGTCTTCTACAACATCTCCATCCTCTTTGGAGTCTTCTACAACATCGCCATCCTCTTTGGCGTCTGCTACAACATCTCCATCCTCTTTGGAGTCTTCTACAACATCGCCATCCTCTTTGGCGTCTGCTACAACATCGCCATCCTCTTTGGAGTCTTCTACAACATCACCATCCTCTTTGGCGTCTGCTACAACATCTCCATCCTCTTTGGCGTCTGCTACAACATCGCCATCCTCTTTGGCGTCTGCTACAACATCTCCATCCTCTTTGGCGTCTGCTACAACATCTCCATCCTCTTTGGCGTCTTCTACAACATCGCCATCCTCTTTGGAATCTGCTACAACATCTCCATCCTCTTTTGCATCTTCTACAAGATCGCCATCCTCTTTGGCATCTGCTACAACATATCCATCCTCTTTGGCATCTGCTACAACATATCCATCCTCTTTAGCGTCTGCTACAACATCTCCATCCTCTTTGGAGTCTTCTACAACATCTCCATCCTCTTTGGTGTCTTCTACAATATCGCCATCCTCTTTGGCGTCTGCTACAACATCGCCATCCTCTTTGGAGTCTTCCACAACATCTCCATCCTCTTTGGAGTCTTCTACAACATCGCCATCCTCTTTGGAGTCTTCTACAACATCGCCATCCTCTTTGGAGTCTTCTACAACATCGCCATCCTCTTTGGAGTCTGCTACAACATCGCCATCCTCTTTGGTGTCTGCTACAACATCTCCATCCTCTTTGGCATCTGCTACAACATGGCCATCCTCTTTGGCGTCTTCTACAACATGGCCATCCTCTTTGGCGTCTTCTACAACATCTCCATCCTCTTTGGCGTCTTCTACAACATCTCCATCCTCATTGGCGTCTTCTACAACATCTCCATCCTCATTGGCGTCTGCTACAACATCTCCATTCTCTTTGGCGTCTTCTACAACATGGCCATCCTCTTTGGCGTCTTCTACAACATCGCCATCCTCTTTAGCGTCTTCTACAACATCGCCATCCTCTTTGGCGTCTTCTACAACATCTCCATCCTCTTTGGCGTCTGCTACAACATCTCCATCCTCTTTGGCGTTTGCTACAACATTTCCATCCTCTTTGGCGTCTTCTACAACATCTCCATCCTCTTTGGCGTCTGCTACAACATCGCCATCCTCTTTGGAGTCTTCTACAACATCGCCATCCTCTTTGGCGTCTGCTACAACATCTCCATCCTCTTTGGCGTCTGCTACAACATCTCCATCCTCTTTGGAGTCTTCTACAACATCGCCATCCTCTTTGGCGTCTGCTACAACATCTCCATCCTCTTTGGAGTCTTCTACAACATCGCCATCCTCTTTAGCGTCTGCTACAACATCTCCATCCTCTTTGGCGTCTTCTACAACATTGCCATCCTCTTTGGCGTCTTCTACAATATCTCCATCCTCTTTGGCGTCTTCTACAACATCTCCATCCTCTTTGGCGTCTGCTACAACATCGCCATCCTCTTTGGCGTCTTCTACAACATCTCCATCCTCTTTGGAGTCTTCTACAACATCGCCATCCTCTTTGGCGTCTGCTACAACATCTCCATCCTCTTTGGAGTCTTCTACAACATCGCCATCCTCTTTGGCGTCTGCTACAACATCGCCATCCTCTTTGGAGTCTTCTACAACATCACCATCCTCTTTGGCGTCTGCTACAACATCTCCATCCTCTTTGGCGTCTGCTACAACATCGCCATCCTCTTTGGCGTCTGCTACAACATCTCCATCCTCTTTGGCGTCTGCTACAACATCTCCATCCTCTTTGGAGTCTTCTACAACATTGCCATCCTCTTTAGCGTCTGCTACAACATCTCCATCCTCTTTGGCGTCTTCTACAACATCGCCATCCTCTTTGGAATCTGCTACAACATCTCCATCCTCTTTTGCGTCTTCTACAAGATCGCCATCCTCTTTGGCATCTGCTACAACATATCCATCCTCTTTGGCGTCTGCTACAACATATCCATCCTCTTTAGCGTCTGCTACAACATCTCCATCCTCTTTGGAGTCTCCTACAACATCTCCATCCTCATTGGCGTCTGCTACAACATCTCCATTCTCTTTGGCGTCTTCTACAACATGGCCATCCTCTTTGGCGTCTTCTACAACATCGCCATCCTCTTTAGCGTCTTCTACAACATCGCCATCCTCTTTGGCGTCTTCTACAACATCTCCATCCTCTTTGGCGTCTGCTACAACATCTCCATCCTCTTTGGCGTTTGCTACAACATCTCCATCCTCTTTGGCGTCTTCTACAACATCTCCATCCTCTTTGGCGTCTGCTACAACATCGCCATCCTCTTTGGAGTCTTCTACAACATCGCCATCCTCTTTGGCGTCTGCTACAACATCTCCATCCTCTTTGGAGTCTTCTACAACATCGCCATCCTCTTTGGCGTCTGCTACAACATCGCCATCCTCTTTGGAGTCTTCTACAACATCGCCATCCTCTTTGGCGTCTGCTACAACATCTCCATCCTCTTTGGCGTCTGCTACAACATCTCCATCCTCTTTGGAGTCTTCTACAACATCGCCATCCTCTTTGGCGTCTGCTACAACATCTCCATCCTCTTTGTAGTCTTCTACAACATCGCCATCCTCTTTAGCGTCTGCTACAACATCTCCATCCTCTTTGGCGTCTTCTACAACATTGCCATCCTCTTTGGCGTCTTCTACAATATCTCCATCCTCTTTGGCGTCTTCTACAACATCTCCATCCTCTTTGGCGTCTGCTACAACATCGCCATCCTCTTTGGCGTCTTCTACAACATCTCCATCCTCTTTGGAGTCTTCTACAACATCGCCATCCTCTTTGGCGTCTGCTACAACATCTCCATCCTCTTTGGAGTCTTCTACAACATCTCCATCCTCTTTGGCGTCTGCTACAACATCGCCATCCTCTTTGGAGTCTTCTACAACATCGCCATCCTCTTTGGCGTCTGCTACAACATCTCCATCCTCTTTGGCGTCTGCTACAACATCGCCATCCTCTTTGGCGTCTGCTACAACATCTCCATCCTCTTTGGCGTCTGCTACAACATCTCCATCCTCTTTGGAGTCTTCTACAACATCACCATCCTCTTTGGCGTCTGCTACAACATCTCCATCCTCTTTAGCGTCTGCTACAACATCTCCATCCTCTTTGGCGTCTTCTACAACATCGCCATCCTCTTTGGAATCTGCTACAACATCTCCATCCTCTTTGCGTCTTCTACAAGATCGCCATCCTCTTTGGCATCTGCTACAACATATCCATCCTCTTTGGCATCTGCTACAACATATCCATCCTCTTTAGCGTCTGCTACAACATATCCATCCTCTTTGGAGTCTTCTACAACATCTCCATCCTCTTTGGAGTCTTCTACAACATCTCCATCCTCTTTGGTGTCTTCTACAATATCGCCATCCTCTTTGGCATCTGCTACAACATCGCCATCCTCTTTGGAGTCTTCCACAACATCTCCATCCTCTTTGGAGTCTTCTACAACATCGCCATCCTCTTTGGAGTCTTCTACAACATCGCCATCCTCTTTGGAGTCTTCTACAACATCGCCATCCTCTTTGGAGTCTGCTACAACATCGCCATCCTCTTTGGTGTCTGCTACAACATCTCCATCCTCTTTGGCGTCTGCTACAACATGGCCATCCTCTTTGGCGTCTTCTACAACATCGCCATCCTCTTTGGCATCTTCTACAACATGGCCATCCTCTTTGGCGTCTTCTACAACATCTCCATCCTCTTTGGCGTCTTCTACAACATCTCCATCCTCATTGGCGTCTTCTACAACATCTCCATCCTCATTGGCGTCTGCTACAACATCTCCATTCTCTTTGGCGTCTTCTACAACATGGACATCCTCTTTGGCGTCTTCTACAACATCGCCATCCTCTTTAGCGTCTTCTACAACATCGCCATCCTCTTTGGCGTCTGCTACAACATCTCCATCCTCTTTGGCGTTTGCTACAACATCTCCATCCTCTTTGGCGTCTTCTACAACATCTCCATTCTCTTTGGCGTCTTCTACAACATCTCCATCCTCTTTGGCGTCTGCTACAACATCTCCATCCTCTTTGGAGTCTTCTACAACATTGCCATCCTCTTTGGCATCTGCTACAACATCTCCATCCTCTTTGGAGTCTTCTACAACATCGCCATCCTCTTTGGCGTCTGCTACAACATCGCCATCCTCTTTCGCGTCTTCTACAACATCTCCATCCTCTTTGGCGTCTTCTACAACATCTCCATCCTCATTGGCGTCTGCTACAACATCTCCATCCTCTTTGGCATCTTCTACAACATCGCCATCCTCTTTGGCGTCTTCTACAACATCTCAATCCTCTTTGGCGTCTTCTACAACATCTCCATCCTCTTTGGCGTCTGCTACAACATCTCCATCCTCTTTGGCGTCTTCTACAACATCTCCATCCTCTTTGGCGTCTTCTACAACATCTCCATCCTCTTTGGCGTCTGCTACAACATATCCATCCTCTTTGGCGTCTTCTACAACATCTCCATCCTCTTTGGAGTCTTCTACAACATCGCCATCCTCTTTGGCGTCTGCTACAACATCTCCATCCTCTTTGGCGTCTGCTACAACATCTCCATCCTCTTTGGAGTCTTCTACAACATCGCCATCCTCTTTGGCGTCTGCTACAACATCTCCATCCTCTTTTGCATCTTCTACAACATCGCCATCCTCTTTGGCGTCTGCTACAACATCTCCATCCTCTTTGGCGTCTGCTACAACATATCCATCCTCTTTGGCGTCTGCTACAACATATCCATCCTCTTTGGAGTCTTCTACAACATCTCCATCCTCTTTGGCGTCTGCTACAACATATCCATCCTCTTTGGCGTCTGCTACAACATATCCATCCTCTTTGGAGTCTTCTACAACATCTCCATCCTCTTTGGCGTCTTCTACAACATCGCCATCCTCTTTGGCGTCTGCTACAACATCTCCATCCTCTTTGGAGTCTCCTACAACATCTCCATCCTGTTTGGCGTCTGCTACAACATCTCCATCCTTTTTGGTGTCTGCTACAACATCTCTATCCTCTTTGGAGTCTTCTACAACATCTCCATCCTCTTTGGCGTCTTCTACAACATCTCCATCCTCTTTGGCGTCTTCTACAACATCTCCATCCTCTTTGGCATCTGCTACAACATCTCCATCCTCTTTGGCGTCTGCTACAACATCGCCATCCTCTTTGGCGTCTTCTACAACATCGCCATCCTCTATGGCGTCTTCTACTACATCTCCATCCTCTTTGGCGTCTTCTACAACATCTCCATCCTCTTTGGCGTCTGCTACAACATCTCCATCCTCTTTGGCGTCTTCTACAACATCTCCATCCTCTTTGGCGTCTGCTACAACATCACCATCCTCTTTGGCGTCTGCTACAACATTGCATTTGTCCCAATGAGTAGGTCAATGCCAGAGTCAATTGATTGAGTATTGTTGTCTTTCAAGTAAGGCCTATGTGTCAGGTCCTCTTGAACAGGAATGGTGTGTTTGGAAACAGGCATGGTCTTGTGTTTGGAAACAGGCATGGTCTTGTGTGTGAACACATCAGATTGTTGGTTGAAAGTCTTCTGTCCTGGAATAGAGGTGTGGGTTTGATGAGGTAAGTATTCAGTTGAATGTGGATTGAATCTTGCGGTTGTTTTTCTGAAGTAAGAGTTCATCCCATCTGATACTCTGGAGGCGTGTCTTGATCCCATGCTAAGCACGTTTAGCCTGGCATTGGCTTCTGCCAGTTTAGTTTTTAAATCAAATTGTTCCTTCTTTGTTTCACCTGTTCTTCCTGTTGTTCCAACTGTTGTTTCTGGTGTTTTAACTGTTCCCCTTGAATGTCAAGCTCATGTTGAATATCCAGTGCTGCAGCCCTCTCGATTAAAGCCGCCCTGTCTGCTTGAGCTTTAATTCGAGCAGAAGATGTGGATGATATATGTGATGAACCAGTTTTGTGTTTTGACTGATGGTGTGATGCCTCTGAAACGCTGTCATCAGGTTCGATGTAATCTGAGCTGACACTTTGTTCTATGGCACTTCCCACAATAGACTGTCCACTCTCAGATAACCACACATTTGCATCTTGTATACATCCATCAAATATATGCATCTTTTCTTGCAGCCACTGCTTTTGCTTTCCCATTTCTTCTTCAGGCAGTTGAAGGTCAGTTAATGATTTGTGATTTGCCTTTAATTCATCACACAACCTCATAAAGTTAACTAATTGTAACTGTATTTCCTTTGCATTGTCTTTTGAGTTCATAAGCTCTATCAGTCTTTCCATTAACTTCTTTACTTGTTTGTAGCTGAAGTTTCTTGCTCTTTGACAATTTACAATGAACAATTCCAATCCTTTGGCAGTGTGAGTGATAATCCTTTTTTCTCTCACAGATTGCAGTTCAACATCGCCATCTTGTGACGTGACGTCAGATTTAACAGACATGATTAATGTTCACTCTTCCTTTAAGTTTCGTTTTCAGGAATTGTCCTAGCCGACAGCACGCTGTTTCAAACAGCTGACATCGTTGCAGCATTACATCCATTTACTAAGCCATTGTCCAATACAGCTTAATATCTCCAATACAATCCACTTATCATCAGGGCTGGACTGGGACAGCAAATCGGCCCTGGCATTTAGACCCAGACCGGCCCAAATCCATAAAACAAACGAATAGTAGCGGTTCCTGACAAGAAGAATAACTCAGTATAATTAAAAAAAAACCTATTATTATTATCCTTTTTACGTACCAGGGGCAAACTAAACTAAACTAATACATACAAGTATGTGTAACTATCAATCATTAGAAATTAGACCTTCAAACCCTCTCACAAAGCGAACAGTGACCGAGCACTAATAGGGGGGTCTGATGGTGGTGGAGGCAGGGAGGGAGCGGATCAACAGCTTGAGCAGCTGTCAACTCAACATTGTAAATAACCAACCAAAAACGATCACCGGCGTTAGGGAAATTATTGTCCTAGACTCCTAGATATGACGTACATGACCAACCCTGACGTCTGTTTATCTCCTTTAAGGACATAGGCTGCTTATTCCATAATGTTATTGGTCCCATTCTGTGACCGGTCAACACTAGGTCACACATGGTCTGTTGTTGTGGGTGCACTGGGACATTTCCTTCTTTGTTGTTTGTGGACTCCAAGGTATGACACCTGCGAGGCCATAAATGACATACACAAGTAACTCATTGTGCCCAACTGTCTAAAGCTATCTTATCAAAATATGTTGATTACTCTCTGTGAAACCAGTTAAATGGGCTAACAAGAGAGAGGCGCTCCAGAATTGACGTGGCAACTCTCCCGTGCAGTCTCACCGTGACTGCTGTGATTTGTGATGTGAATGCTCTGGCCGTAACTCCAAATAAACCTCCAGTGTTTGACATCAAAAGCTCCTGCTCCACCTTGTCTCCTTCCTGAGTCGGTGACTCCCACTGCATTGCTGCACAGAAGTTTCCTTTACAACCGGTTCATCTTGTTTTTGGCGTGAAAATAGTTTGGGTAGTGTGAGAGCGTGAGATTGAGAGTGAAAGCGTGTGTCACACGCTAGATGCGTGAGAGTTGGCAACCCTGGTTTACCTGCTGCAGGTGGGGCCGACCAGTTATACAAGAGGGAGATAATAGCTGTACTTATTTTTTAATGAGCCACATGCCATGATGCACCAACTTCAGACTTCCTTACAGAGCCCCTCCTCCAACACACACGAACGCGCACATGACCAATGAGGGCACGAGATAAGTTTGTGCACAGATGGAAGGCTAACAGGCAGGTAGGCCAACCCAAGTTCCCATCAGCAAAAACACGTGGGTTTGCTATCCTGGCTCCAAAATGGTGGAATGAGCTCCCCATTGAAATCAGGACAGCAGAAAGCCTACACATATTCCAGACTGAAAACTCATCTCTTTCGACTCCACTTCGAGCGATAGAATTACTAACAAAGCACTTATATACTAATAAAGGACTGTCTTATCTAAAGCCAGTTGAGTAGCACTTGAAATGTTTGGCTCTATGAAACCTGATGTACTTATATGATTCTGTTTTCTTCAAGGTTGTGTCTTCCTGGTGGAATGCACTTATTGTAAGTCGTTTGGATAAAAGCCTCAGCTAAATGCAATGTAATGTAATGTCGGGGGGGGGGGGGGGGGTATGCCCCCCCCCCAGAAGAAAAGTTTTAAAAATAACCCCTTAAATTATGACTTCTAGTGAATTTAGGGGGGGGGGACCCTATAGTGCCCTGCCTCCCCTTTCTATGACAACACAATAGAGATAGGACCAGATGAGTCTACAGGATGAGTCGACGGCATCTTTTCTTGGGCTTGTTTCTCCCACAGATTGACCCTCTGATATGACTCCCTGATAAACACTGCTATGTCATTGATTAGGTTGAAAAGTGTTCCACATTCGATGACAGTTTGGGTAGTTTCAGCCAGGACAAGATTAAGAACATGAGCATAGCACCACACATGGACATGAGTGGGTGACTGGGAGGTCATCAGTGCAGAAAATCCTTTGTACCGGCCTTGCATATTGGATGCTCCATCTGTTGCATTACCTATACACATGCCCTTGTCCAGTTTCAGATGCTCTAAGACCTCTGAGAGCAAGTTCACAAAGTATTGTCCGGTGGATGCATGGCACTTCACTAAAGCCACAAGCCTCTCTTGCACAGTCTCATTGATATTTTAAGATTACTGAACACTGATCCTGAGTAGTTATGTCTTGTGTTGTGTCCAGCTGAACAGAAAACATTCCGGCCTTCTGGACATCACTAGAGATACTTTCTTTGATTAGACTACGAACAGTTTCTATGATGGAGTTAACAGTAGTTTTGGAGAGTAGGGTGATGAGAGACCCTCTACCTTTTGTTCCACTGGATTGGTGCAATTTCTTGCTCTTCTCTACACAATCATCCAGATGCTCTTTTAAGCAGACATCCAGGGTTGGGTTGTAACGGAATACATGTAACGGCGTTACGTAATCAGAATACAAAAATCAAGTAACTGTATTCAGCTCGCGTTACATTTGAAAAACGAGTAATCTGATTACAGTTACTTTCGTAAACCTGAAGTGAATACATTTTGGATTACTTATTGGAATTATTGGTGGAAAGATTTCCTCACAACATTTAATATTCATTATTAAAGGTACAGCCGAATCATCACAGGGCACAAACACTTCACTTTTACTGCCGCAGATGGACCAAAGGGGAGCGTTTGAAAAAAAAGGGGCGGTTCCGCTCAGTGAAACAATAACAACGAAACATGGAGGAACAAAAGTCTGCGTTTAAGTCGTGTGTGTGTGTAGAGGTGTGTGGTTAAAACACATCAGCCTGCGGTCGCTCTTTAGCCTATGATTCTGAAGGTAAACACAGCGAAGGCGGTGCGCGAAAGGCACTGCACGCTCGTCTTCTCAGAGGTTGCCTGCCTCCTGGTGCTGCAGATTTCATGAAGTGAAGGAGGTGTTCCTTCTATAAAACAGCTGTGGGCAGCAGATACTGTGAGTGTCACGGACATGAATTCACAGATCAAGGCAGACTGGTGCACAGAGTCTCCTGTTTTGCCGATCCGGTGCTTAAACAAATATAGCTCTACACCCCTGGCCGACATGTCCTTAAAATGAAGTCCGAGTTCGACATTTTAATTCATGTCCTGCCAACACTGGCAGGACAGAAGGCGACACGCCCGTTCTAAGCCGTGTCCCTCACTCCTCACATCCCAAGCTGCATCCCCAAAAAGTGTATTATGTTGTTGCATCGTTTCAGAGGTTATGTTTCAGTTGTGCTCTTGATACGCCATTAAAACAGTAAAAACACGTCCAGTTTCCTTTTGCTTCTCCTGTTCACCAAAACATACTCATCTGTGATGGAAAAAGAAAGTAATCCAAAAGTAATCTAAAAGTAATCTGATTACGTTACTTTTTTTAAGACACGTAACTGTAACTGTATTCGGATTACTTTCAGAGCTATGTAATCAGTAATCAGTAACTGATTACATTTACAAAGTAACCCTCCCAACCCTGCAGACATCATACTTTCCGAATAAAAGGATGAGCTCCAAAAAGTTACCGTGGTCCACGGTGTTGTCAGCTAGCATACATGCTCCCTCATTCTCCACCTGCCTGCACTTTCACCACATCCACCACACACTCCAAAACCTGACGTCTCTTTCGGACTTGTTCCCTATGAGCAGACATCTGACTGCCAGCAAACATGCTTTCGATGTCTGCTTTAGAGCACCGTAAGAAAAAAGCTTCAGCACAGGTTGAATGTGTAATGCTCTTTTTGTGCTCCTCTGTACGCTGGTGTGCGTGCCTCCAATCTGACATTCCAGTTATAAATGTGCCAGTGTCAGTCCTCTTCCCAAATGCCAGACATACAAAACAAAACAACATATGACGTCCCTTGCAATAGAGAACCGCAGTGACACGTCCTAAAACCCGGAAGTAAACTTCTTCCGGTTCCTTCATCAAAAACGCAATGCAATTTCTCCATAGGATTTTGGAAAATAGATCGAAAGGTCTGTGGTTGACACACATTTAAGAGAGGGATCACGTTTTGTTCAGCCGGATAATCTCCACATGTCAACACTACTTTTATAATTTTGAATCATAAATCTAGTCGCCAGAAGCAAAATGCTAACGTTATGCTATAAACGCACGACAAGCTAGTACAGCAGTAGGGTCGCACGACTTCAACGTCACGCCAACTTAAGATTGTTTATAAAAGCACGTTAAGAAGCCCCTTTTCTCTAATTCCACAACGTTGGAGGAAATAATATGAGGAGAACGGATTAATAGGCTGTTCGTGGTTAACGTGTGTTGCTAACTTTATCCGGCATTCTAGCCTAATCTGTTATCTGTAAACGTTAAATATACTGATTGAAGGGATAATCCACTAACATCCTTTAATACACATGTGTAGTTAATTTGATTCAGATGTTCTGATAATATCCGCAATATAAATCTTTAAATGTCTTCTTACCTTTAAAAGTCCATCACGAACGGTCTAATGCTACAACTCTACTGCGCTGCCAGCCGCAGATCCACGATCCGCCCTTGCTGTAAAAAACTGGTCCATTGGAGTGAACAGAGATGTCGTAACTCTTCTCTGGGCGGGGTCTGACATCCAACCCCGCCTTTTATCCGACCCCGCCCCATTCCGCGGCATTCCGCGGCGTTCCGCAGCGAGGACCTTCTCGACTTTTCAGCAGTGCCATCTCTAAAACGGCGAAACAGTCACTCCCCATCATTTAAATTTCACCGTGACATGGACAAAAATGTAACGTCAGCTTACCTCATGGCACGAATCCAGACTCTCCTTTGGAAAACATTGTCCGGGAAACGATAGAACGAGCACGTTTCATGCGAAGACCTGTGGCTGCAACCCGGAGCAAAGCAACAAACCATTGCGTAGCTAACTAGTAGCGCTAGCTTTAGCTAACGTTAGCCAACGAAACTAACTGCCGAGTAAAATTGGAAAACACTGGTAATTATTGTTCTATAATTTGTAAAACTACGGTGTTAAAAATGACAATTTCAAAAATACAGATTCTAATGGTCAGATATAGATATACAGATACTACAGATAGGCTACTAAAGATAGGCAGGTACTTGCTTTCAAGCAGAACACAGGGGAAATCAAACTTAGCGGGAGTGTTTACGTGTTCGGCGTAATGACGTACAACGGTCTCGACAATTTCTGTAGTCCTATTCAGCCACTCGGTAACAACCATCGTTTTTCAGACACGTAAACTCTTCAAAAATCACCAGTGGGGTCACTGCTGATGTATTTAATGTCGTAGAACAAAACGTGATTTATCTCTTAAATTTGTGTCAACCACAGACCTTATTTCGAGCTATTTTCCAAAACCCTATGGAGAAAATGCATTGCTTTTTGACGAAGGAACCGGAAGTGCTAAAAATGCTAACTTACTTCCGGGATTTAGGACGCGTCACTGCGGTTCTCTATATGTAAGCCACTTTCTGCTGGTGCCATCTTTACAGGTGAATACCTTCTGCATAACTGTATTTCTGGTATGTTGTTGTGGGTGCTGTTCTAAAAACATCTGTAACATAGATGGCTCTGGGCGGGCAAAGTAATCTATGTCCTCCTGCTCTTTGCTCTCCTCACTCTCGCTGACACTCTCCTCCTCTGGGGATGCTACCTGGCTCAACACAATGATACAGAATGAATGGATTCCCTGATAGAGGTCCATACAAATAGGCATTGACATAACAATACCACACAGTTAATGGTCAAAACTACATGTGTGCCTCAATTTGTTATCTATTTCTATATTATTCATTCTATATATTGTCAATCAAAACTACCACAAAAAGCTGACTATAAAAAATTGTTTCAGGTCCCAAAAGACCTTATAACCAAATAAATAAATAAACTAAACAAAACAAGCTGCTAGCTGACAGTAATTGTTCATGAATGTTGGTTAACTTTCAATGAGACAACGTATCAGAGTCCCATTAAGCTATATTTTAACTTGCCAGGGAAAACCTAAAAAAGCCAGCTTACTAGCTTGTAGGCTAACGAATGTTTCTCTTATAATATTTGTCTTATTTAGTTTTATGAGTCAGGAAAGAATGCATAAGAAAGGGGGTGGAGTTGCTATTCTGTTCAATGATTCCCTTCAATGCAGGAAGACATCGTATGGAAACTTTGATTCTTTTGAATATGTGGCCCTTCAGCTGAAATGCTCCTCTCGAGCTCTGTTCCTAAATATCTATAGAGCATCCAAATACTGTGCAAGCTTTTTTGATGACTTTACTGAACTGCTGTCTCTAGTGTGTATTGACTTTGACCGTCTAGTCATTGTTGGTGATTTTAACATCCATGTTGACAACCCCCAGGACAGAGGGGCTAAATAACTGTTTTGTGTTCTTGATAGCTATGGACTGACTCAGCATGTGACGGAGCCCACGCACAATAAGGGGCACACTCTGGACTTAATTATCTCAAAGGGTCTGAATATCTCTAAGGTTGTGGTGACTGATGTTGCACTCTCTGATCATTCCTGTGTTTTCTTTGAGAGCTCTATTTCTGTTCACAAAAATGTTCAAAAAGAGGTAACCACAAAGCGATATTTAACTGAAAATACTAGGGAAATGTTTACTCAGAATTGTTCTTCCACACTTGCCCCTGCTAACATCTCAGTAAATGAGCTAGTAGATCATTTTAATTCAAAAATTAAAAATGTTATAGATGCCATTGCTCCAACTAAGGTAAAGGAAGTGTCTGGCAAGAAAATATCTCCATCGAGAAAGGCCATGACCGTGAAAACAGAAAAAAGAGAATGTCGAAAAGCTGAACGCAGGTGGCGAAAAACAAATCTTCAGGTTCACTTTGAAATCTATAAAGAGAGACTTGGCCTTTATAATTTGGAATTGAAAAACGCACGACAATCGTTCTTCTCTGACATCATTACCAAAAACAAAAACAACGCCCGTGCCTTGTTTGCTACCGTCGACAGACTAACTAACCCCCCAGTGTCAGTAGCCTCTGAATTTCTATCCACCAGGGCGTGCAATGATTTTGCCTCCTTCTTCACTGACAAAATTCAGAAAATCAGACAAGCAGTCAGTGCCTCTGCATCAGGAACAGCAAATGTGTTTTCTCTGTGTCCACTTAACATCAATTCAAACACCATGACACAATTCCATCAGATTAATGATAAAAACCTAGAGGACATTATACAACTTCTGAAATCCTCCTCCTGCTGCCTTGATATTATTCCAATAGGATTTTTCAAAGATGTTTTGCCTTGCATGGCCTCAGATCTACTTCATATAGTAAACAAATCTCTTCACTCAGGTATTTTTCCACAGGCCCTGAAAACTGCAGTCATTAAACCGCTCTTAAAAAAGAATAATCTAGATGCTTCAGTAATGAACAATTACAGGCCCATATCAAACCTGCCATTTCTAGGTAAAATCATTGAAAAAGTTGTTTTTCAACAGTTGAGTAATTTTTTGCATTTAAATAACTGTTTCGATGTGTTCCAGTCAGGCTTTCGTCCAAACCACAGCACTGAGACTGCTGTTGAAAAGGTCTTTAATGACATCCACTTAAACACAGACAGTGGCAGAACTTCAGTGTTAGTATTATTAGATCTCAGTGCTGCGTTTGACACTGTTGACCACAGCATATTACTAGACCGACTGGAAACTGGGTGGGACTTTCGAAACAGTTCTAAATTGGTTTGAATCCTACCTAAAGGACAGAAACAACTTTGTTTCTATAGGTAAATACACATCTGAGTTGACAAATATGACATGTGGGGTTCCTCAAGGCTCCATCTTGGGGCCTCTTCTCTTTAACATCTACATGCTACCACTGGCTCAGATAATGAAAAACAACAAAATAAGTTACCATAGCTATGCGGATGACACACAAATGTACGTAACAATTTCACCAGGAGACCATGCTCCAATTCAAACATTGAGTAAGTGCATTGAACAAATCAATGACTGGATGTGTCAGAATTGTCTCCAATTAAACAAAGATACAACTGAGGTAATGGTTTTTGGAGCCAAGTCAGAACGTATAAAAGTTAGCGCTGAGCTTCAGTCTGCAATGTTCAAAACAACAGATAAAGCCAGAAATCTAGGTGGAGTCATGGACTCTGACCTGAGTTTCAACAGTCACATTAAAACAGTTACTAAATCAGCCTACTATCACCTAAAGAATATATCTAGGATTAAAAGACTAATGTCAAAGCAGGATTTGGAAAAACTTGTCCATGCTTTTATCTTCAGTAGACTCGACTACTGCAATGGTGTCTTCACAGGTCTCACTAACAAATCTATTAGGAAGCTGCAGCTGATTCAGAACGCCGCTGCTCGAGTCCTCACTAACACTAAGAAAGTGGATCACATCACTCCTATTCTGAAGTATTTACACTGGCTTCCTGTATGTCAAAGAATAGATTTCAAAATACTGCTGCTGGTTTATAAAGCACTGAATGGTTTAGGCCCAAAATACATTTCTGACCTCCTGCTAAATTATGAACCATCCAGATCTCTCAGGTCTTCAGGGACTGGTCAGCTTTCTGTCCCCAGAGTCAGAACTAAACATGGTAAAGCAGCATTCAGTTATTATGCTCCAAATATCTGGAACAAACTCCCAGAAACCTGCAGGTCCGCTGCAACTCTTACTACTTTTAAATCCAGGCTGAAGACTTTTCTTTTTGTCGCTGCTTTTAATTGAACTATTAATATCTTAGACTGCACTGTAACTTTTATCCATGTATTTTTTCTTTTAATGTTTCTTTTATTAGCTTTTCTTTTTAATGACTGATTTTAAATGCCATTTTCTTAATGTCTTTCATTTTTTGAACAGCACTTTGAATTGCCTTGTGTTGAAAAGTGCTATATAAATAAACTTGCCTTGCCTTGCCTTACTAGTGCTTCATCAAAGGGATATTAATGGGTTCCAGAACTACAGAGTATCATAACCTTAATAATAATCTTTTCCTAATTTTCTTAGCTTCTGCTTACCGCAAGTTCTCCTCCCTCTCCCCACTCGCGCTGATCTCTCTCCCTCTCATCATCTTCCTCACCACCAATATCGGCCACGGGTTAGAAGAAGATGGACTTGCACCTGTACTAAACATGTTGGTTATTTTGACACAAGCGGCAGCATCAGCACGAAGGGCCTGCTTTTTTCTTGCCCGCAATTTTTCTGCTCCCCCTTTTCGCTTGGCCTTCGCCATTTCTAACTCGAACTTTTTTTTTTCTCGAAAAAAAAGGCAGTTTGGCTTCAACGGCCGGCTCACCTCCTGGGGGCGTGATTTAATGATGCACACCGAGCGGCCAAAGGGGGAGGTGATTAAAGATTTGATTGGGCCGGCCCAGTGTCAATTACTAAAAACATTTAAACAGAGGGCCAATCTACCCGTCTTATGGGCCGGGACTTCAGAAAAAAAAAAATATGACGTGTCGGCCCAAAAGGCACGTCGGCCCACCGGGAAAATGCCTGGTATGCCAGATGGCCAGTCCAGCCCTGCTTATCATGCTGCACAGTGCACATACCCGCCGCTTTCCCAGTCGTGGCTCTCGGCGTCTTCGGTGAGCGCAGGTGGGAACAATCTCGAGCTGTCCAATCACATGAATCTCCCGCCCCCGACATACAAAGCAAAAAACCCCGGGGATTTTATGGGAGCAATATATATATAAACTCCCCAAACAGGCGAAAACCTACCAGTTTCACCCACTGTCTCTGCCACCTCCCTCCATGCCTGGTTCCTCCGATTTGTATCCCGATAGGTGAAGAGGGTCTGGTCATACAAAACCGGGTGATTTGCTACAGCGATAATTAGTTTCTCCTCCAACTTTTTTTGAAATATAGAAATAAACGGTGGGATATCTCTCCCAGCTTACACGCGGTTTGATTGGCTACGGCTTGAGCTGTCAGATTTTCCGAAACGGGATTTGATTGGCGGAGACGGACCGCTATGCTACCCACAATTCAGTTCGGCGAAAAAGCGAGGCAACGTGACGTCACCCCATTGAAAGTGAATGGGCATACTGGAGTTGTCGACGCTGTTGACGCTGTAGTGTGGACGGGCCGTTACGGTACGTCCACACAGCAGCTTCAGAAGAATCTTCCACCGCTTCCAACGCTTCTCTGCCCATTGACTTTGAATGGGGATGACGTCACTTTGCC
Source organism: Pseudochaenichthys georgianus (assembly GCF_902827115.2). Taxonomy (NCBI): domain Eukaryota; kingdom Metazoa; phylum Chordata; class Actinopteri; order Perciformes; family Channichthyidae; genus Pseudochaenichthys; species Pseudochaenichthys georgianus. Next base: position 9,450,895 of record NC_047515.1, read on the forward strand.
TCGCTTTTCGCTGAACTGCATTGTGGGGGAGCGAAGCGAAGATTTCCAGGATGTCCAGGATTTCCAGGATTCCAAAGTTAAGCAATGTTCAACTTTTGAAGCTGAGCTGGAAGCGCCAGCCAATCAAACACATTTATGCAAATCTGACAGTAGAAGCGCTAGCCAATCAAACCGCGTGCGCAGGGAGAACCGGACCGCAGTTCATTTCCTCATATTCCAAACGAGAAATTACGGTAGCAAATCACCCGGTTCTTTACGACCAGAACTATTAACGGGATACAAACCGGAGGAACCAGGCATGGAGGGAGGTGGCAGAGACAGTGGGTGAAACTGGTAGGTTTTTGCCTGTTTGGGGAGTTTATATATATATATATATTGCTCGCATAAAATCCCCATGGTTTTTTACTTTGTATGTCGGGGGCGGGAGATTCATGTGATTGGTTGTTGGTCGCATTGCTCGCAAAAAATCCCCAAGCTGTCAGACACGCCCAGCTCCAAGATTTTCAAGATTTTTGAAAAGCTGCTGTGTGGACGTACCGTTATGTCCAGTTTCACTCATAGAGTGCGATTCCACTTAATGTAATGGCAATTTCCTGTTCCTATGTCCTATATATTTTTGCCATTATTTCACAGAAGGGCTGAAGAGTGATCCAGACGCAGACACAAACAGATGACTTTCCGGTCCTTTGTTGCAGTTTATAATGAGGTTTATTCAGCGTTTACATACCAGGGTTTAATTGTACAGTTTTAGTTGTTGTGAGGAGCATCTGTCGGGCTGATGGAATCGGTATGCTCTCTTCCTTCTGTGTCCTCCTTGAAATCATGATTGTATTGTTTGACCAATAGCTCCTCTCGGCCTACAATGGATATCCGATTGACAGCAGCAGCAGGGTGGCCATTAGCATCTCTGCTGTCGTCCCTTCCTTTTAGGGGACCATAGAAGACCCACCCCACTAAGGTATTTACAGCGTACGGTCCTTCTCCTTGGCTATTGATCAGCTCCCAAGGTTCCAATACCTTAGGAGAATTTGTCCCAATGAGTAGGTCAATGCCAGAAGCAATTTCATTAATTTTGATGTCCTTTAAGTAAGGCAATTTTTCCATATATTCTTGTAGAGGAATATTGTGCTTGGAAACAGGCATGGTTTTATGTGTGAAGACATCGGATAGTTGAAGGAAATTGTTTTCGTCCAGACTCGATATTTCCAAACCTGAGATATGATGACTAGACACCATTTTTTTCTGATTCATTGTCTTTAGGAGAATGTTAGTCCTTTGTCCTGTAAGGTTTAGCCTCCTCATTAAACTTTCTGTGCAAAAGGTAGATGACCTTCCATGGTCCAGAAATGCATACGTTTGTAACACTTTGTCCCCTTTGTGGCTCTTTACTTGTACTGGTACAATGGAGAAGATGGAGTTTTCATCACCGGCCCCAATGTGCCCACATGTATGAGGTGAGATGACACTATTACTTTCCATTGGCTTCCCATTCTGTTCTGTGTGTTCTGCTTCCTCTCTTTTGCCTTTGTGTTCAATGTGAGTATTTCAGGATGACTTTGATTGCACACATAACATGTCAAACGACTGTGGCAGTGTTTGCTCATGTGTCCTATTTTTAGGCATCCAGAACACACCCCTTTTCCTTTCAAGAAGTCCATTTTTTCTCTGTGTGTTTTCTTCAGGATGTGTGGACACTGCGCTAATGAGTGACCACTTCTACTGTAGAACAAACAGAAAAGTAGGGATTTGTTGGTTGATGGATGTATTTTCATTCCATTCGTTGTTGCATGTTCTAGCACTGGTGTTGTTGGGCAGGTAATAATTGTTACAAAACTACTTACTCTTAGGCTTGGTTTTCCCTTTGAAAAGGTAGAGATAACAGTTTTGATAGCTGCAGTTGGTTTATCATCCTGGATGCTTCCAAACAGAGGATCTGACAGTATCTTCACTTGCCTTTCTATAAAGTTGACAAGGTCAGGAAATGTAGCTCGATGCCCATGCTCTTCCTGTAGCTGACATGCTCTATTCCCAGACTAAATATACAGACACATGTTGACATCACACCACCTGTAATCAACAATGGTAATCAAGGTGACATCTATAACCTAATCCAGAGGCAAAATGACATCACTGTTATGCTGGATTCCACTTAATGTAATGGCAATTTCCTGTTTCTATGTCCAATATATTTTTGTCATTACGTCACAGAAGGGCTGAAGAGTGATCCAGACGCAAACACAAACAGATGAGTTTCCGGTCCTTTGTTGAAGTTCATAATGAGGTTTATTCAGCGTTTACATACCAGGGTTTAATTGTACAGTTTAGTTGTTGTGTGGTGAGCATCTGCCGGGCTGGTGGAATCGGTATGCTCTCTCCTTCTGTGTCCCCCTCTCCTGTCACCTATGACCTCTTTATATACACCTGGTGCAGCTAAACCCCGCCACCAAGTGTTCAAAATAATATTGCACTATACGTATAATTTAAATAAACTGACACACCAACAACACCCATAAAATGGCTCCTACAGGTATTGTAACACAAACAAACTTAGATAACTGCAATGATGCTTTATTTTTTCTTATCTAGCAAGAACATTTAAAACTATAACTGGACATTGTTTTTTCTCCCTTTAATATGTTTTACCCCAGTAGCCTCACAATCTCTACAGGTCTGCACATTTACATAACAGTTGATTTGTGGAGCTCAAAATGGTGGTCGAGTTTGTAGTGTCCCGTCAATTATGTAAGTTGTCTCATGTTTGTGATTGTCATGTTCATGTTAGTTTAGTTTATGTTCCACTTCCTGTTTTATTTTGTACTCACCTTGTCTCATTCCAGGTCCCTTTACTTCCTGCCTTGGTTCTTTTTCCCGCCATCGTCAGTGTCTGCCCCGCCCCTGATTGTTTCCACCTGTGCCCACTTACATCATGTATATATTGTCCTTTCTCTCCTTGTTAGTTGTCGGTTCGTCTTGTTCGTTGTCCCAAGAAGCCAGATCCAAGTCATCGCTTAAGAGATTCAGTGTTTTGCCTTTTTCCCTCCATGTGAGTGCTTTACTTTTGTCATTTTGTTATTTCCTCTAAAAGAGTGATTTTGTTTTTGCAAGTAAAGATTATTTTTCTTCAAACCTTTTTTGTCTCTGGGTTGTGCATTTGAGTCCTCTAAACTATTGAGTCAAGGCTCCTAACAGAGTTCTCAGATGGGCGCTTTCTGACGAATGAAGACATCTCTGGGATTTGGCACCTGATGCACCTCTCTGGAGCACGAAGGCAGTGACGGGACCCTTTTGGGAGGACAAAAGACCATGGCTGGACCCTAGTGGAGGATGAAGGCCATGACGGGATCCCAGTATACAAGATAAAGGATGTGGTGGGGGACATGGAGGACAAAGGCCTATTAACCACTAACTGAAACAGGACCATGCAGTTGGAAGTCAGGACTGCCTCATCTTAGCCAGGCGAGGTCAGAACTACCTTTGATCAGAAGAATCGTTTAGGTGTCGAGCTGGACTCCTCAAATGGACAAGAAGGTCAGATGTGGGCTGAACCACTGACTGAACAGCATGAGCAGTTGTCGGTTGGTTTATTTACAAGAAGGCTCAGAGTCTGGCAGAAATGTATTTAATGTAATACATGTAAATCTGGTTATAACAGTTAAACATACTCTGAGGGAGTAGGCTGATAATGCATTTGACACAGGTAGATGGAATCAGGGCAGGGCAAATAATCAGAAAAAGGCGGGATAACACAAGACAGTAAGAGATCCTAACATGACACAATGGCCGTGTCTCAATTCAGGAGCTGCACCCTTCGGAGACTGCATTTGTAGACTGCATACGTCACTTCCGCCGAAAGAAGGCTGTCCCAATTTTTTTAAAAGACCAGACTCCGCTTATCCGTGGTCGGGTAGCGGGGGTAGCAGTTCCAGCAGAGAGCCCCACACTTTCCTTTCCCTGGCCACATCAACCAGCTCTGACTGGGGGATCCCAAGGCGCTCCCAGGCCAGCGAAGAGATATAATTCCTCCACCTGGTCCTAGGTCTACCCCTTGGTCTCTTCCCAGCTGGACTTGCCTGGAACACCTCCCTAGGGAGGCGCCCAGGTGGCATCCTAACTTGGTGCCCGAACCACCTCAACTGGCTCCTTTCGACGTGAAGGAGGAGCGGTTCAACTCCGAGTCCCTCCCGGATGACCGAACTTCTCACCTTATCCCTAAGGGAGACACCAGCCACCATGCGGAGAAAACCCATTTCGACCGCTTGTAAACGCAATCTCGTTCTTTCGGTCATGACCCATCCTTCATGACCATAGGTGAGGGTAGGAACAAAAATGGCCCGGTAGACAGAGAGCTTTGCCTTCTGGCTCAGCTCCCTTTTCCGTCACAACGGTGCGGTAAAGCGACTGCAGTACCGCTCCCGCTGCTCCGATTCTCCGGCCCATCTCACGCTCCATTGTTCCCTCACTCGAGAACAAGACCCTGAGATACTTGAAATCCTTCACTTGGGGTAAGGACTCATTCCCTACTTGGAGTGGACAGTCCATCGGTTTCCTGCTGAGAACCATGTCCTCAGATTTGGAGGTGCTGATCCTCATCCCAGCCGCTTTACACTCGGTTGCAAACCGATTCAGTGAGTGCTGAAGGTCGCAGACCGATGAAGCCATTAGAACCACATCATCTGCAAAAAGCAGTGGTGCAATCCTTAGTCCACCAAACTGCAGACCCCCTCCCCCACGACTACGCCTCGAAATCCGAACTATGTATATTACAAACAGGATTGGTGACAAAGCGCAGCCCTGGCGGAGGCCAACCCTCACCGGAAATGGGTCCGACTTACTGCCGAGGACCCGGACACAGCTCTCGCTTTGGGAGTACAGAGATTGGATGGCCCTGAGTAGAGACCCCCTCACCCCATACTCCCGCAGCACCTCCCACAGTAACTCCCTGGGAACTCGGTCATACGCCTTCTCCAAGTCTACAAAACACATGTAGACCGGATAAGCGTACTCCCAGGCCCCCTCCAGGATCCTTGCGAGAGTAAAAAGCTGATCCGTCGTTCCACGACCAGTACGGAATCCGCATTGTTCCTCCTCAATCTGAGGTTCGACAATCGGCCTGACCCTCCTTTCGAGTACCTTGGAGTAAACTTTCCCGGGGAGGCTGAGTAGTGTGATGCCTCTGTAATTGGCACACACCCTCTGATCCCCCTTTTTGAAAAGGGGAACCACCACCCCGGTCTGCCACTCCTTCGGTACTGTTTCCGACTTCCACGCAACGTTGATGAGATGTGTCAACCACGACAGTCCCTTAACACCCAGAGCCTTCAGCATTTTCGGGCGGATCTCATCCACCCCCGGGGCTTTGCCACTGTGGAGTTGTTTGACGACCTCAGTGACCTGCCCACGGGAGATTGGTATTGATCCCCCGTCATACTCCAGCTCTGCCTTTAACATAGAGGGCGGAGTTGTCGGGTTCAGGAGTTCCTCAAAGTGTTCCTTCCAACGCCCTAACACTCAATCAGTTGAGGTCAACAACGTCCCATCCTTACTGTACACAGCTTGGATGGTTCCCTGCTTCCCCCTCCTGAGGTGTCGGAGAGTTTTCCAGAACAACTTTGGTGCCGCCTGAAAGTCCTTTTCCATGTCTTCTCCGAACTTCTCCCACACCCGCTGCTTTGCCTCGGCCACGGCTGAGGCTGCTGCCCTTCGGGCCTGTCGGTACCTTGCAACTGCCTCGGGAGTCCCCCGGGATAACAAATCCCTGAAGGCCTCCTTCTTCAGTCGGACGGCTTCCCTGACCACCGGTGTCCACCAGGAGGTTCGAGGGTTACCGCCCCTTGAGGCACATAAGACCTTGAGACCACGGCTCCCCGCCGCGGCTTCGGCAATAGAGGCTTTGAACACCGACCACTCTGGTTCAATGTCCCCAACCTCCACAGGAATGCCCGAAAAGCTCCGCTGGAGGTGTTAGTTGAAGGCCTCCTGAACTTGGGCCTCCTCCAGACGTTCCCAGTTCACCCGAACTACACGTTTGGGCTTACCAGGTCTATCCAGAGACTTCCCCCGCCACTCGACCCAACTCACCACCAGATGGTGATCAGTTGACAACTCCGCCCCTCTCTTTACCCGAGTGTCCAAAACATACGGCCTCAGGTCCGATGATACGATAACGAAATCGATCATGGACCTTCTGCCTAGGGTGCTCTGGTACCACGTACACTTATGAGCATCCTTATGTTCGAACATTGGTGTTTGTTATGGCCAATCCATGACTAGCACAGAAGTCCAGTAACAAACCACCACTCCGGTTCAGATCAGGGGGGCCGTTCCTCCCAATCACGCCCCTCCAAGTGTCTCCATCATTGCCCACATGTGCGTTGAAGTCTCCCAGCAAGATTAAAGAGTCCCCTTCAGGAGCCCCATACAGGACTCTTTCCAGGGTCTCCAAGAAGGCTGTATACTCTGAACTGCTGTTTGGTGCATAAGCACATACAACAGTCAGAGTTTTCCCCCCCATAACCCGCAGGCATAGGGAGGCGACCCTCTCGTTAACTGGGGTAAACTTCAACAACGAAGCACCCAACCGGGGATTTGTGAGTATCCCCACACCCGCCCTGTCTGGTCCGTCGAGACCCTCTGCTTTCACTGTCACCCTTCTGGCAGCGCACCCGACCCCATAGCTGTTTCCCGTAGGTGGTGGGCCCGGGGGACGGAGAAGCGGAGGTGTTGCCCACGTTGCCTTTTCGGGCTGTGCCCGGCCGGGCTCCGTGGCAAGCCCGGCCACCAGACGCTCGCTGACGAGTCCTCCTTCTGGGCCTGGCTCCAGAAGGGGACCCCGGGCTTCCTCCGGGCCGGGTATCATCACTTCTTTGGTTCAAAAGACCTCATGAAAGAACAACAATCTTAAATGTGAAATGTAATCAACACTTGAATCAGACCAGCTTTGATAACACTTTAATGCTTCATAATCAAACATATAATATTATTCTGAAATGGGCCAATCTGGATAATGAGTACTTTTACTTTTGGTATTTAAAGTATATTTTGATGCTGATACTTGGGTATTTTTACTTGAGTAACATTTGTAATGCAGGACTTTTACTGTAACAGAGTACTCCTATACTCTGGTACTTCTACTTTTACTTAAGTACAGATCTGAGAACTTCTCCCACCTCTGTTAATTGGTGACAAGATGATGGTGGGTATTGCCTAGCAGCCTTCTTGAACTCCTATGTCAAAGGTGAAATCTTGTTCCTTCCAATCCTACATCTTGTGTAGTACATTTGTCTGCTTATATCTCCTGGCTCCCTCTTGTTTTCTTTGTACTCCATGGCCCTGCGTTAGATGTTGTTCCCCATTCATTTAATAAACAAGATTTGCACATTTGGTTCCCCATTTCGACCACCTTTTGGAGAAATAACCAAGTTAGTTTTATTTCTAAATATTAGATATCAAATGTCTCAGGTCAGTGTGACATACAGAGCACTTTTATCCGTTTTAAGTCAAACACTCATAACCATTTGAATCTGATATAGTGCTTTTAACTTATGAGGACATGTTTACTTGGTCTATCTCAGAGAGCGCCAGATTTAGAGATTTTACCTGAAGGACCACTTGAGTTTGAAAAGGCGGGCACAGGTTCAAGTATTCAAATGTTGTTCATTACACCCTGATAATGTTGGGTTTTACAGCTACTTGCTTTCATAGAAAAATCACAAGGGCATTGGGAAAACTGCCTTAGTTTGGTAGACAACAACAACAACAACAACAACAACAACAACAACAACAATAATAACATATTAGACACAGATAAACATTGCCTATTAACTGTCCCTTCAATAATATGTCTTCTGAGATCTCCTTAGGTTATACTGAAATCTTCCGAAGGTATACAGAGACATCTCCTGGCAAAGCACATCAACAACATGGTGGGAGTGAAGAATGTTAATTGTGTTACAGTTTGATGCTAACACATGCTAACCTATTGCACTACAATCATGTTATATATGTGTGTTTCTGGTAAAGATAACATAAGTTGTTTGCCCTTGCCTAAAGTTTGATTTACAAAGACAAAAATCTATACTGGCTTTGATGTATTGTGGTTAGATTGTAGATTGATACAACCTGGCAGAGAAAAGCAACAGGGTCCTTAATAATGAAAACAAAAAACAACAACATTTTAAGCTTTTTTATTGTTAATCTGTGAGGTTTTCTTGTGAAATCATATTTGTCTGTCATATTTGTCAACATATGAGTCAAAGACTTTTCTCCCTTCCTTCACAGTTCTTTATTTTTTCACCCACAGTGAGCATACTACGCGGTGAGGAGAGCATTTTGACAGATGATGCAACATATTTGAAGGTCATTGTTCATTGTACAGTTTGAGTGCAAACATTCACAACGTAACTTCAAGGTGACATTTGAGTTGGCTCTACGGAACTATAATCAGGCTTTTTCAATCTGATAAAGTAAGTTTACTCTGTTCCAGTATATAAACAGGGACGACTAACAGTGAGTGCAGTACAGTGCTCACTCTCAGCCATGATGATCCCTGTTGTGCTCTCGACAGTCCTGCTGCTGCTGCTTCCTGGGACTCTGACTCAAAGTAAGCTTCAGGACAGTTTATAAAACTTTATCCAAAATAATTGTGATTACTTACATTTTAAATACATTTTCCTCTGTTTTATTTCAGGTTTTAGACAGGTTCCCATTGATGTGGTGGTGGAGAACAGCTTGTATGACATTAAACCTCTGACCTTCAGCACACATGTGGCTTACAGAGGGATCCTGCTGGGTGCGCTGAAGGGACTCATGGACACGAATGCAAACTTTAAGTATGATCGTAAAATCAGTTGTTGACTTTAGGAGGAACTCTAATAAACTCGGACAACCTTGACAGTGTTCCGATCCTCTGCCAGAGACTTATCTTGCGGTTGTTGTGGTTCATAGTAACAGCAGCTTTTTACAAATACTCCAAGTAACTTAATTGATAGTTGTCAATTGTTCTTCTGTTTGGTCCTGCAGGTTCACATACTCAGATAATCCAAACTTTGGCCCGTACCTGGAAAGTGTGAATGGGGTGGCTGGAAATGATAAAGACCATACATACTGGCAGCTAATGGTCAAGACTGCAGATGGTAAAGTCATAATACCGGACGTTGGTAAGTCTACCAGTCATATGTCTGTCGATTACCCTTTCTTTACTTTAAATCAGATTATAATACACTTTATGTCTCATTATTTTGTATAGGCATCGGATGTTACATTCCCAACGCCAATGAGCAAATCATTCTGACATTTTCGAAGTGGTGAAGATTCAGCAGCCACTGTTGGAATTGATTGTTGGACAATAAGTGATCAACCCCACAAAATGTTTCTGTATAAAATGCTTATATCATCCTAATAAAAATATTCATGTGTTGTCATTCCTTTTATTTCCTTTTTTTTGTTGGTTTTAATGTTTTTCAAAGGGAAATTAAAAAAGCTGTCAACGTGTTTTGACAAAAGGCCTATCAACTTTTTAGAGCACATTTTGTAATACAATGAGCATCACAAATGGAATTCCATTCAATTATCTCAAACATTTTGACCAACAATGTGATTCTACAGTAAGACATCTTTGGAAATGTCCCAAAAAATAAGTGTACCCTTTGTTTTATAGAGTTGGTGATTTTGTTATTCCATGTGTTAATGATGTGTCCCTTTATCTTGTCCTTTAATGGCATGAACAGCATTGCAGTATAAAGAGGACATCATTTCATTCACTTTCAGGTACATATTTGTATGTAGTGTCTCTACTGGGACATGTCTCCATGCTTTAATGTTCAAAAAGCTCTTTATTTATCTCATTCTGCCTGTGCTGCAGCACCTCTTTTCACCCTCTGTCTGAAACCAGAGTCCAGTCTGCTCTGATTGGTTAGCTGGCAGACTCTGTTGTGAATGGTCAACCGCTTAGAGATGTCCTGCCCCTTAGCCTATCAACATCAATCGGTAGAAGCGCTAGCCTATAGAAGCAAGAGTGTTACATAGTGATGTCATTATGCCCAAAAACCTATATAACACACCAAAGAAAGGGACAACCCAAAAAAGGGCCTCTTTAAAGAATAGTATAAATGCGTAACTAATACACTAGCATACGTTATCTATTCAAGAGCAATATATTGTTAAACATAGCATAACCAATGTCAAAATACTGACAGTTTATTTCATTACCTTTATTTTTCCTGTTTCTATGTTTCCTGATTCTACCTGCTTACAGTAGTAAGATTGTTGTCGGAGCGTCGATTGCATTTCTGTCAACATTTCTAAAAGTGAAGGAAGCCTCTTTACCTTATAGAATATAGATTTCTTACCCACCCCTGGAGGTTGAGTTTACACAACTTATATTAAATCAGCTGTTCCTCGTGTTTAAATTACCTTTGTGTGGCTGGTTGTACTATATGTGGTATTTTGATGATGGTTTGAGATTAAATGTTTAGTGGACAGTGTGTAAACAAGAATTTGTCCTGAAATAAATCAAAGCTCAATATAAGTTTTTAAAAGGATATAATATTATATGACCGAAAAACAGGAAGACCTTTTTGCTGTCATTTCGACAATAGAAAAACAGTATTGTCCAAAAATTACTTGAACAGTAGCATACAAATAGTATCAACGACACCAACATTATTATTCTTGAAACACTTGTGTCTTCTATGAACGAATAACTACATTTATTCTTGATTAATTAAGAAATAGAAACAGTCTTAACATTAACAAAGACTTACAGTAAGTAGACACAGATATTACATGCTGTTACACTTGCATCGTGTTCTGTTACTGACTCCTAAGACGGTTTCCTTAATTACCCAAACATTAACCAACAATTATATATCAGTATTGTGTTGCCACCTGTAAGTGGTGACCTTCATATTGTTTAGGAAATGTTGAACAGGATGAATGCCAACAATGGTGTGCATGATGTTTTCCTTGTTCTCAAACCTTTCTGGAAATGATGCTAATGTTGCAAATTACATAATACAATGGTATTCGTGCATGAGGGGAAAAGTTCTCATCACACAGATTTGAATGCTGTAAAGGATATTGTATTGTTTGTTTCCTGGTACAGAAAGATTCACACAAAGCATGTTCAAGTGGGTATAGTGTTATGTAATCGCACTGCCTCAGTAATAGGAAAGAAGAAATATTTGATTACAAGCAGAACATTTAAAGTGAAGGTGGATTCCCATGAGACCATCAAAAAGTCAAGACATCGTAATGCGAATCCCTCTCGTTTACATTAGGGGTTATGTATCAAGCTGTTATTTATATCTGAATGTATGAAATACATAATCATACAGTTGAATCTGGCTTTGATCTTATGATGATTTCCAGTGGCGTCGGATCCTTTAGTACTCCTTAAAATTCAGGATGATTTGGTCATTTTCACTTGGAATGAAAGCTCCAATACCTGCAAACAAAAATATGATATAAATTGATTTTGAATAAGATAGTGGAAGTTGACTTTAAAAAGACAAAAAGCAGCTTGACTCACCAACATTAAGTCTGATGGTTTCGTTGGCTTTTTTGACCAGCAGCTCCCAGTAAGTGCGGTCCTTTGTATTGCCTTTCAAACCATTCACACTCTGCAGATATGGGCCGTAGGTGGGATCCTCGGTGTAGGTGAACCTGCAGGGACGACAGGAGATATCTCAATGAAGGACATGGAATACACAACATCAAGCTGTTTAGATAATTGCTTTTGACAGAGAAAACAGTGGTGAGTTAAACATTTTATGGTGAAAAGTAAGAAGAGTCGTAGAAGTATGAAGGGGCAAACGACTCAAGTATCAGTGCTTCAAAATTGTGCTTAAGTACATTACTTGAGTGAATGTTCTTTGTTACATTCCAACACTGGTTATAATTAAAAAGGGGTCGATTCGTGCTTAAAGCTGATGTGATGATCTTACCTAAACCCTTTGTTTGTTTCCTGCAGTCTCCTCATTCCTTCCAGTAAGATTCCTCTGTCAACCACACACGTGCTGTAGGTCTTGTTGGGAGCGTCGGTTACAGAGTTTGACACCAGGATGCTGAAGGGAGTTACACAATCTGGAAAGAAATGAAGTCATAGTTAATACATAATCTAAAAAGAGAATAAAGAACATACAGGAATACAACATGTATTGTTTTTAATGGCCAGAATCAGAAACCCTAACCCTACTTCCGGTATCAAGGAAATATCTATACAGCAGCAGAAGTAAAGTGCAGATGAAAAAAAAGGAAAAAGATTAGATTTATATATTCAATACAAAGGCAAGCTCATGTTATAACAAATACAAGCAAATGAGCAAAAACAAATACTTAACAAGGATAAAAGATTTAAAAAGTAAATCAATATATAAAAGTATCGAGACGGAAACGTTAACAAATTGTAAAGTAATAAAGTGTTAACTGCATATAATAAGTGTATAAAGAAGTGGTATTGCACAAACTTTTATATTGACAGGAACTGTTATTGCACATCAGTGATATTCAAGTATTTGTTGATGTGGTCCTTTTAATAAAAACATGACCAATTATTTTTTCTGCAGCTCTTACTTGGAGTTGGTGCAACTTCATCTGAAATGCTTTCAGCTGGAATGCTTTCATCTGGAATGCTTTCATCTGAATTGCTTTCATCTGGAATGCTTTCATCTGAATCACTTTCAGGAGAAATGCTTTCATCTGAATTACTTTCATCTGGAATGCTTTCATCTGAATCACTTTCAGGTGAAATGCTTTCATCTGGAATGCTTTCATCTGAATCACTTTCAGGTGAAATGCTTTCATCTGGAATGCTTTCATCTGAATCACTTTCAGGTGAAATGCTTTCATCTGAATTACTTTCATCTGGAATGCTTTCATCTGAATCACTTTCAGGTGAAATGCTTTCAGCTGAAAGCATTTCAGCTAGAATGCTTTCATCTGAATTACTTTCATCTGGAATGCTTTCATCTGAATTGCTTTCAGCTGGAATGCTTTCAGCTGGATCACTTTTAGGTGAGTCCTTTCTTGCTGGGGCCCCAGGAAGCAGCACCAGCAGCAGCAGAGCCACAGAGAGGAAAGCACGGTTCATCATTCTGATGTCGGACTAAACCTGAGAAATAATGCAAATATCATTACAAATGCCAATATTTCCCCCAAAAACAGAACCACCTTGTGTCAAACAGTCACAACTATCTCTACTGTAACATACCTGTAGGAGTTCTCTGAATCTTTCTGAAGAAGCTCCTGCTTAGTCGTGATGGAGGGACTCTTGGTCAGTATCATTTATAGTGCTCTTCCACACCTCCCATTATACTGAAACAACCAATCACCACCTATCAGGCTGATATCCAGCTGAGTCATTATACATTTCAAAATGTTCTCACAGTCACAAGACAATATGTACAATCATGAACAATAGCCACATTCAGAGACAGTGACACGTCATCAGGAAATACAAATCTCCTCCTTGTTTGTTGAAAACACAGTGATGTGTACGTGTGTGTGAACCAGATTATGATTATTGCAGAAATGTATCATTAAGTCTCATTTAAGTATCACTGTAACTTCCTTCTCTGGTTTGATTTTCCCAGTTTGAATTCACATCTCGCTACTAAATATTCACTTCCCATTGTTAGGATTGATATTAGGGTTGTAATTAGTATGCAAGTTGTGCCCGCCTGGCCAACATTTCTATAGCCTGTACTGTTAATTGCCTATGCAGTATTACCCGTCTGGCCAACACTTCAATAGCCTGTAATAGCCAAAACTTACCAAAGAGGTTGCTTTTGTGTGGAAGTTCCTCCACAATGATCAGTTCAGAATCAGAAACAGGTTTATTTTCAAGTAGGTTAACACCACACATATAAGGAATTTATTATTTTTTTGGAAAACTATAAACACATTTATCAGTTAATTAGTTACAACAATTCATTTAACTCTTCTCTGGTTTTGGCAGAAACAGTTATTTCTGAAATGTGTTGGGACACTTGGATGTATCCCTTTTAGTATGATAATTAGCCTGTTATCATTAGCCAGACAGCATTGTGTGACTTGTTGAACTGGTTCACCTGCATGTGTGGGTGTAGGTATTTCTTTTATTATGATAATAGGTTAAGTCAGAAATGGCTGGAGTCCGTATGTATTGGGAGACTGACACACGGTACCCCCCTGTTTCTGATGTGATGGCACGCAACAGATTCCAATATCTGTTGACATCATTACTGTGGCGTTTGGATTCTTGGACCCCAAAGCAGAGACAGACACAAGTAAAGTTCAAGGTGTTTAATTAATAATACTAGGCCATGGCAGGTACTGTCGACAGGGAGCTGGCTGGTAGCAGAAAGGTCCAAAAAGAAACAGAAGGAAAACGTTCTTGGCCAAAAACTCAAAAAGTTGCACAAAAACTGCAAAGAGAAACAAAAACTTGGCTTGGGCTGTAGAGAAGCACTCTGGATCGACAAACAGCATATACTACTCTGGCAGAGTAGTGAGGTGAGGGCCAGGCTCTTAAAGAGAGGGTTGATTAGGGAAGTGAGAACAGGTGTGCCTCATCTGCAGCCAGGAGAATACCAGCCACGCCCCCTGTCACACTGACACCAGTCCTGCAGAGAAGGAGAGAAAGAGCAGAGAGAGGGAAAAGAACAGAAAACAACACAACAACCTAAAACCCCATGCATAAACATAACAATTACATTTAGTTAACAACTTGACAGTGTCAGAGATGGAAAAGAAAGACACACTCTGGAAACTCAGACCCTGGCTTGATACATTCAGAGAGAAATGCCTGCAGGTGGTACCAGAAGAACACAACTCTGTGGATGAGATGATGATTCCTTTCAAGGGGAAATTCAACAGCATCAAGCAATACATGCGACGCAAGCCACACCCAGGGGGTTCAAAGTGTGGGTGAGAACTGGAATCATCCATGCGTCATCAGGCTTGTGTGAGCCAGGATATGATCATCCATGCATTATCATACGCACAGCATTCTCATGATAAAACTCCCAATATGATATTGATATGACACCATCTTATGTTAAAACCCCACGTACATTTCATGCACTTACAGCCTGTTTCATATATTCACTCATCAAATCTGGACTGGATTATCCCAGAGAGTCTAAAGATTCTTTATAACACAGTTTGAGATTTGTGAAACCTTTATTCTATTTGTGAAAATACAAACACAGGTGGAAGGCTGAGGTTGCTGCAGCAGGCCAGGATCAGAATCAGAGAGTGAACCTCCCAGCTGGGCAAGCCTTTATGCCTTCTTGTATTTTCACAAACAGAATAAAGGTTTCACAAATCTCAAACTGTGTTATAAAGAATCTTTAGACTATGTGGGACAATCCAGTCCAGATTTGATGAGTGTAGGTCTAGTGGTTTTAGATCAGGACCTGGGGCCTCATTTATAAGGCCCCAGGTACAGAAATGTTCCGACATTTTCCGATTCACCAAACAATGCGTACCGGCGAGGAAAGTGCGTACATCACTTCCTACGCCGGTTTCCCTTTATACATCACAATCGACTCGAAATGCGGTGCAGCTTTTGCGGACTTCACGTAACGCCCATATTTGCCTATAAATAGTCAAAGAAACGCCCATTCATTCATTCATTCATTGGCTGAAGTCGAATAGTCCATTTAGCTTAGGAACCTTCCTAAAGGAGTGAAATGACCCAGAAGTCCCTCAGTGGCAGCCATGATAAGTGCCGTTCGAATTCTCTAGAATGATGAGAATGATAGGAAAGGAGGTTTCAAACTTCCTTTATAACCTCCTTTAGCTTAGGAACCACTGGACCTCCCTAACCGACAGGAGAAGCGAAAATGCTGCCCCACAATGCCTTGCAGCCGCAGCATTTGCCGTCACTCAACAGTCGGCCGTTCACGGAAACAACCGATTATGACCGAGAAATGATATCATGAAAGTTAAGTGATTTTTAAACTATCCGACTGCAGCCATTGTGTCTGACTTTATGAAGAAAATCGCAGGAAATGACGACAGAACAGCTGAAAAAGACATCTCACACCGTGCAAGATTTTGGTTATTTTGGGGAGGTGGAGATAAATCATATTGTTTGGTGGATGCAGTTTGAACCAGTAGCAGCATGGAGGTCGGATCATCGCCAAAATAAATAAATAAGTGGTCCGAAAAAGGTTAATGACAAAAAGAATACACATAGCCTTCCTCAGGCAGTGTGTTTGTACCGGTGACAGGAGACACGCCCCCTTGATGAGAAACTGTAAGAAATGATCGGGGAATCCTTCCGGAGTGGAGTCATGACGACTGGATCTGAATTATGTTTTCGTATTTGGTGGTTTGTGTCCCAGCTGTCGATCAGCTGTGCGCAGCGTCTCCACTGCAGCCTGTGCATCTCAACACCCCCCCTCCCCGCAGCAACTCTATATCCACCAGTTAGAGGAAATACAACTAATGTGTTGTGTTATATTAGCTGTACAATTTACTACATATGGTGTTGTTAGTTTCCATACCTCCTGTGTTTTATGAGCGACTTATCAAGTCTTAGCAAATGGCATAAAACATGATTAAACATGATAGTATATAAAACCATGCTCGTACAACCTATAGAAATGCAAAACCGCATCATTTATGAGAAAACATGTCATAACATTAACACAACATATTCAAGGTGGTTTTAAATAACATATTTATATATTGTAGTGGCTATTTGTCAACAACAACAACAACGTTTCAAAAGGCCACTGAGGCACCAGGCACAGTGGACCTTACGCAGATCAGGAGCCGGTAATTAATCCATTGTCCAGACAAGGCATCGATGTTCTCATTCATAACACTCCGTTCGATGTCTCACTATGGGATGCGCCTCATCGCGGAGCAAACAGAAGCATCAATCTCATTACGCCAATCCTGATTGGCTGGTGATCTTGACGTCAGCGTCAGGGAATTCACCCCCTATAGAGAGGCGAAGTCACGCCCATCTACTTCCGGCCCATGGGACCCCGGAAGCGAAAAATGTACATTGAATTCAATGGAGAGAGAACACGTATCTTTTGATCCCGTTTGAATTGTGCCACGAACTACACATATGATGTTTGTCAATCTTAAACAATAAGTTCCATGTCAAAAAAGTCACATTTTGTCGTAAAACTGTTGAAATATAAGACTATGAAAAATACGCGACTACAAAGACTACAAATCCCAAATCCCATTCTGGCTCGCGTAAGTGATGTCACAGGCGATAATGCTCCAAATGGTTGCGACTCGTAATTAAAGCGAAGAAGAAGAAGAAGAAGAAGAAGAAGAAGAAGAAGAAGAAGAAGAAGAAGAAGAAGAAGAAGAAGAAGAAGAAGAAGAAGATCTCATAACCGATTTATTCCCTCCAATAAATAAGAGATTGCTAAAAATAAATTCACTTTTACAAGATGCCTGTGTGCTTTGTACCAGGTTGTAATCACATAAGTGATCATACCACTTGCTCGTTCTATCGATTCCCGTCTGATGAAAGGACCAGGAGTCGCCGGATCAGACATATCAGGTAATACACATGTTGTGCATGGAACACAGTCAAGTTAGCTACCTAGCTAGTAGCGACGAGTAGCGACGAGTAGCGAGCACGTTAGTTAGCATTACATTACTTTAGTAATGGTAGCCTTACCATGAAATTATTATTTTATTACATGAAGTAAACTAAAGCAAACAGATATTGTTCTAAACTGTATTAAAGTAAACAGGTATTATCTTGAACTGTATTGAAGTGAACATGTATTATTTGGGACTGTTTTAAAGTAATCCTATATATATAAACCTTCTTACATACACTTTCCCAGACACCCTGACACACACACACACACTACACTCCCTGACCAAGATATCAACACACACACACATACACTTTCCCAGACACCCTGACACACACAATACACTCCCTGACCAACACACACACACACACACACACACACACACACACACACACACACACACACACACACACACACACACACACACACACACACACACACACACACACACACACACACACACACACACCACACACACACACACACACACACACACACACACACACACACACTTAATCTTACCAACACACACACATGTCCTTTTCAAGGTTCTTTTTGGGGCCAATATAATCTCAAGTACTGATAGCTTTGCATGATATTCTTCTGGACGTGTTTCATTGTGATGACAGTAAGGGTGAGTCAATCTGTTTGTTGGAAAGACAGTAGTTGAGTGATTACTGAGAGAAAATTATTAGAAGAGATAATTATTCAAAGTGTTGTTACTTTAAAGTGTTGTTAGTTACTGACCTTTTTTACTTTTATTTCCTTTCCCTCACCTGTAACTGCTGAGACCCTGAGGAACATGCACACTGGACTGACCTGCCCTGGCAACCTGATTTCCACTGTACGTAATAGTATTTGGTTATGGTATATTATTTATATACTTCAAAGGCACAATGCACCCCCCAGAGACACACGTGTATTGAGTGTGATATTTTGCATAGGTCAAGTGAAATCATCTTTACACACTAGAAAACTGTAGGAGCGGCAACTTGTTTTGAAATTGAATTTTTAATATCCGATAATAAAGTTGTTCTGTTTTCTTTATTCTTCTCTCTTCCCAGCTCCATCCATCACCGATGCTCTGTTCCTGCAGGTCCTACTTGCTAATCAATGCTTTATTTTTTTACACAATTACAAATAAAGTCAATGTATTGTATGACATGAAGTTGTGCTTCATTCGGAGTCAATAATACATTAATTCTGCCTTCAACTACACAATGACTGTGGACTGCACCGACATCCATGTAGCTGCCCCCCAGTAAGATGAACCAAGCAAAGAGGGTCGCCATCATGCCCAGGGACATCCAGCTGGCCCGCCGCATCCGCGGAGAGAGGGCTTAGACTGACCCGAGACCAGCACACCCAAATACAACGGCTCTTTTAAGAGCCACCTACAGTTTCAAAGAGTTGCAATCCTACGTTATTATAATGATTAAACTGGTTCATGTATCACTTGACGTGATGAATGAAAGAAATGAGTGAGGTAGTGGTTTACTGAAGTTACAAAGACATTAATATATGAGTAACAGGTCAGTGTAAACACAAGCTTCTGTCAATTATGGATCATTCAAACTATATACAAATAATATGTAATAACGTTCTAAAATAAGTATTCGGTATATTCCTTGATAGCTTTTGGAGAAGGTTGTTTTTAAGTTTACTAAAATCTATCGTTTCAACTGTTTCACTTTATAAAAAGGAACAGGTGAGTAGAGCATTATTGAGTTTCTTATTCTGTCAGTAAATAATCCAGATGAAATGTTTATCATTATTTTAGTCAACCCTAAACAAATTGATTGTACCTTTTTAATAATGACCTTACATGGGCGCCAAAGTTAAATTAACTTCAGAAAATCAAATCAATTCATTTCTCCAACAGTCAACTATTTTCATAAAGAATATATATATTTTTCAAAGTCAACTTTATTGTCAATCTTACTCAGTTTGTGTTTATAGACAGAGAGATCAAAAAGACTTTTAAATCAAATAAAATTATACAATTTACAGATATGTATACAAACATATATATATATATATATATATATATATATATCCTATATACACCATCATGTATAATGATGGTGGACACTTCACTGTCTGGATGGCAGCTTGCTGGTCTCTGCTCAGTCGCATTGAGGCAAGCATTGCCTCAAGCATTGCCTCAAGCCCCCCACCCCCATGCCCCTTCACCAGCTCCGGCACGGTGACAATGGCCTGATGTTGAGGCCGCGGCTCTGGCTCAGGTGACAAAAGCCATGCCATGCCACACTGTGCGCCCCTCAGTGCAGACCTGAACCAGTCTACATCCTGAGTGGCGATGTCTCTGGCCAGTGGGTTGTATGTCTCCTCTCACTGTTGGTAAAGTTGAGACACCGGCTGGACTACTTTGGAAGTGCCAGGCTTCCTCCACTGGCACTCCACATCTGTGGAGCTGATCTGCCACATGGCACATATTGCCAATGCTGCAGCGTGGCTGCATTTGTACATCCCCCGTGCACAATCACAGACAGCGCTCTGCATCGCGCCATCGTCTCCCATGCAGATCTGTACAAATAAAGTAAGTACCATGTTTGTTAGCATGCTATAATAGATTGAATGAGCAATAATACAAGGATGGTCCGGATCTGGGGGTGGGAGGGGTTATTTTTCCATAGTTTTGTCCTCTTGTCTGATTGTTGTTATTGTTTGTTTTTTCTGTATTTTTTGTAATTTGTGTTGTACTGGTTGTGATTGTACATTGTATTTTTCTAAATGTGTATGAATATATTTTTGAAAAACATTTGATCAACAATAAAAAAGGACTTGGTCAGGATCTAGACTCAGTGTGTAGTTTATTAATTAATCAATGCTCTCTACATTAGGAAAACACATACCAGTGTACCAGAGGGAGTCACACACAGCTGTGCCTAGATAACCAAACAAATTGACAAGATAACCAAAACCCTTGAATCTACACACAGCAAATAAACTCAAATGACACAACGAGATGTAAAAGGAGATCACACATACAGTATAGTCGATATAAAACTGGCCGCTTCAATCTGAAGAGAAACTAAAACAAAACACGGGAGTGTACCTTGTTCTTGTGAACACTAATGTTATCCACAGCATACACAGAGACCACGAAGTTCTTAAGGAGAAAACTAGTTCCTAAAACAAAACACGTTAGTGTACCTTGTTAGCTAATGTTAGCTAGCCTAGCTGACATTAACGTTACACATTGCACTCATATTACTCACCGAAACCTTGTAAAGCCGGTCCCGCTGCTCTTACAGAACCGACTAACCCCCCTTTCGTGTATGTACAGCTCTCAACGTGTCCAGACTTGTAGTGATGTTCACCTCGTTTTATACTTTTATTCTCATTCTGAAAGAAACAGGTGAAATTTGCTAACGTGACGGCCGTCTTTGTGATGGTGACGCGTATTGTGCGAGACTAGAGACCTGTAGTTCACTCAGCGGTTTCACACAAAAAAATGTGTAACTTCACAGTTTTACGACACATTTTTATTTTTTTGACTTGCAAAATATTCTTTTAAATTGACAAACATCATATGTGTCATTCGTGGCACAATTCAAACGGGATCAAAAGATAACCTTTCTCTCTCCATTGACTTCAATGTATAATTTTACGCTTCCGGGGTCCCATGGAGGCTCCCGGAAAGGGAGGGACTTCGCCTCTCTATAAGTAGCTTGCGCCACGACGCATGCGTCATTCAAACACCTCTTCTCGCTCAGAGCACATCTCTATAGTAGCCGGACAAGTTTAACGGTGCATTATTGCATACTTTTTATTGACAGTTTTGCATTTGGAGAGGCAGGGTGACAACGGAAAGCTTGGTAGCCTATTACTTATTAAGAACAGTGTATGGAAAAAGTGATGTGTGTTAGAACAAAACAAAGTCAAATGAATGAGAATGAGAACAAAGAGGGTTAGGGTTAGTGCTGCGTACCGGCAAGCCGAACCGGTACTGGACTTGTAAAAAGTTTCGGTTCAAGTCCGGTTAAAACCGGAACGTCGGGAACCGGTACTTGGACTCGCAAAAAAACTAGCACTTACGTATATTCTGGTGTCTGTTGTTATTTAAACATTCCCTGATAAACGTTATTCAGCGTCAATAAATGAGTGCTAATCCCAGTGTGCTCAGTGTACAACATCACATGTCATTTCACCTTCGATTCACGGTTTGAAAACGTAGCCTTTCGCCACATGCTAATGCTAACCGGAAGTGAAGAATTTTCAGAATAAAAGTATTAGTTAAGTTAATAGTGTGAACTTCCGTTTTATTCAGAATAAAACTGATTTAAATTAAATAGTGTATTTAATTCAAAATTACGCCATATCAACATTGATTTTAATTTCTAACAGTATGTATGTACATCACTATGTATGTAGTATGTACTGTATAATGTACACATGTAGAGTTGTAGAAAATGTACAGACAGTACACTCTGACTGTACAGTCACTACAGTTTAGCCTATACTGTATAGTAGGTGTGTAACAGTGTAATGCGTATAGTCTACTCTACACTCTACCTTTCAGCAACGTTTTAGGGATTTAGGCTCAGTCAGCTCAGGGACTGTTTGGTTACTTTAGTTTGGTAAATGAAATAAATGTTTGAACTTTGTAGTAGTTCACTGTAGTTGCTGTCATAAGTCATTTGTAGACTAAGTGGCAAAAAGTGTTTTTTCTACATTTGTACTTTGTAGAGAAATGTGGACACAAGTTAGATGGGAGCACAATAAACCTGATGAGTTTGAATTTGAGTTGATTATTGTTAATTTTAAATTGATAATTAGCTCACAATAAGTTCACTTTAGTTACTCACACAACTTGACACAAGCCATGGGTTCAGGTCCGGACTTATAAGTCCGGACCTGAACCTGAACCTCTGGACTTGAGTCCGGACCTGAACCTGAATGTGAGTCCAGGTACGCAGCACTAGTTAGGGTTCAACAGAAAATGATTAATTCAGCCAAAAAACACAATTTTTATTAATCTAAAGTGTAAAACAATCTTCAACACAGACCAAATTAGTGCCCTTGGACAACAAAATATATGGTGGGGCAAAGAAACAATAAATTAAATTGAGAGAGTGGGAGACTGAAAATGATTACTATGATAAATATTCAAACTATTTACAAAACTATTTACAGAAGCTCCTGTTGAACCATGGTTCAACAGAGCAACAAAAACAGGTTTGTCAACAATACAAATTAAAATGACGAGGCCACTTTGCCAGGGGGAGGTGATCCAGCGACGAGACAATAAAGCAATTCATATTAAGTTCTGTTGAGACACCACAGGAAATAAAACCTTCCAAGCGATGACCTCTCCTCACCTTTCACCTGTATTTCCTCAGGAGACTCAGGTCCTTCAACGTCTGCAGCACAATAAGCACCCACCCACAATTGTTGTTCGCACAAGCATAATTGTGCGAACAACAATTGTGGGTGGGGGCATTTTACAAATATTTACAAACAACTATTTACAAAAAAGCAACTATTTACAAAAAAGCAATACAGAACTCTAGTCTAGGGCATCCAGGGGCCTAATCATTTTGAAAAAAACAAGAAGGTTCCTTTGTGAAAGGGACATCCTCTTCATCTGTTTCCTGGGCCCTAAAAAGCAGAGCAAGAATAGGAACAGTGGTGAATAAAGGGAGAGAATACAGTTGGGAGCAGACTGAACAGAGGACATAGCAATATTCATGTTAAAATGTTTGCACAATAAATATTATGGCACTTTCGTTTATATTGCATTTTAATAGATCAGTTGTCATACATAGCATTTGGGTGCTCTAATCGATCCGAGTGATACGATGGACTCGTAAGAACTCAGATGCTCGATTCTGTTGCTTGGTAATACTCTTTATTGAATAGAAACCAAAGCTTTCAATTATACTTCTAGGTTCTACTAGGACTCTCCATGGAATCACTAGGATCTACTAGGTACTGCAATATACATCTCTGGCAAACAGGCATGGATCTAATGATAACACAAGACGAACCAACACCAGACAAAGGGAGAGAAGGACTAAATATACACATTAGGTAATGGGGCACAGGTGGACACAATCAGGGGCGGGAACAACAATCAGTCTATCAGGTGCCACACGGACAGGAAGTGCCGACACCTGGAGAGAGAGAGAGTATAGTAATTATCAACAGACCGATAGACAAGACACTAAAACACAACAGCTAACAGCATACTAGCACTAAACCCTGACAGTACCCCCCCTTTTACGGACGGCTCCAGACGTCCCTGAATAGTGAGACCGTAGTCTGTCAAAATCTGTGATAAGGGACTTGTCGACAATGAAGCTGCCCGGGATCCAGCATCTTTCCTCTATTCCATACCCTACCCAGTCGACCAGGAACTGCCTCCCTCTACCCCGCTTTCTTTCTGACAGAATCTTTTTTACTGTATAGACGATACCTCCGTCGATGACCCGGGGAGGTGGAGGTGGTGTGGAGGGGGGAACCAGTCTGCTCTCTAAAACTGGTTTCAGCTTGCTGACATGGAACGTGGGGTGGACCTTGAGGGACTTTGGGAGACATAGGCGAACAGCAACAGGATTAATAACTTTTGAAATGGGATATGGACCAACGAACCGAGGAGCCAGTTTCCTGGAGGGGACGTGCAGAGGAAGATCTTTGGTGGACAACCACACTCGTTGACCGACCTTGTATCTAGGAGATGGACGTCGCTTTCGGTCAGCCAACCTCTTCATGCCGGTCGCACTTCTCTGCAGCATCTGGCGAACTCCCTTCCATACCCGGCGACAGCGGCGAACCAGAGAATGTGCTGATGGTACGATAACTTCCTGCTCGAGCTCCGGGAACAATGGAGGCTGGTATCCATGGACACATTGGAAAGGAGAGATCCCGGTGGCTGATGTGGGTAAGGTGTTGCGTGCATACTCAACCCAAATCAGATGTTTGCTCCAGGTGGTAGGTTTCTGGGACACCAGGCATCTCAAACAGGTCTCATTTTCTTGGTTCATCCTCTCCGCTTGGCCGTTTGACTGGGGATGGTATCCGCACGTCAGACTCACAGTGGCTTGGATCAGGCGACAAAACTCCCTCCAGAAACGTGAAACGAATTGTGGGCCTCGGTCTGAAACGACATCGTTTGGGAAACCATGGATACGGAAAACATGGGACAACATGGCCTGTGCTGTTTCTCTGGCCGTAGGCAATTTGGACATGGGGATGAGGTGTACCATCTTGGAAAAACGATCAATGACTGTGAGTACTGTGGTGTAACCTGCCGAAGGTGGAAATCCTGTCACAAAGTCCAACGCAATGTGCGACCATGGTCTGTTGGGAATGGGCAGAGGTCGGAGAAGACCTGCCACAGCTTGACGAGACGTCTTGTTCCTAGCACACACCGGACATGCTGCCACATATTCTGCCACATCTTTCCCCATAGCAGGCCACCAGAATCTGTGTTTCACCATAAAGAGGGTCCTCTTGGTTCCAGGATGGCAGGAAAGAACAGATGTATGGGCCCAATGAATCACCTTAGAACGAAGTGTCCCTGGAACAAACAGGCGATTCTGAGGACACCCTTTAGGAACAGGATTCCCGCTGTTAGCCTGTTTGACCTTGGCTTCAATGGGCCAGGTCACACTCCCTATCACTCGGTCTGGCCGCAGAATGGGGTCTGGACTCTTGGGGGATGGCTCAGGATCATACATTCTGGAGAGTGCATCAGGCTTTCCATTCTGTGAACCAGGTCGATATGACAGAGTGAACCTAAATCTATTAAAGAACAAAGCCCATCTGGCCTGCCTAGAGTTCAGACGTTTGACCTTCCTGATGTATTGCAGGTTTTTGTGATCCGTCCAGACCAGGAAATCCTGCTCCGCTCCCTCCAACCAGTGCCGCCACTCCTCCAAAGCAATCTTCACCGCCAACAGTTCCCGATTTCCCACGTCGTAATTCCTCTCGGCAGAAGATAGCTTACGGGAGAGATAAGCACACGGATGAAGTTTGTTGTCCCCCGCTGATATCTGGGACAGTATTGCTCCAACGCCGTCGTTGGAGGCGTCCACTTCCACCACAAACTGTCGGTGGCGATCAGGTACAGTCAGGATGGGAGCTGTGGTGAACCTCCTCTTCAGTTCCAGGAAAGATTTCTCTGCCTGTGAATTCCACACAAACTGAACATGGGGAGAGGTAAGGGCATGGAGAGGAGAGGCAATAGCACTGAAATTGCGTATGAAACGTCTGTAAAAGTTAGCAAACCCCAAAAATTGCTGAACTTTCTTTCTATTGTCTGGTGTTGGCCAATTAACCACGTCACTGACCTTAGCTGGGTCCATTTCCACTTTGTTAGGGGAAATCACAAAGCCCAAAAATGACACTGAGTTGACATGAAACTCACATTTTTCGGCCTTCACAAACAAATGGTTAGCCAGGAGTCTCTGAAGAACAAGATGCACATGGTTAACATGAGTTTTCTCATCTGGAGAAAAGATGAGAATATCATCGAGATACCCAAAACAGAAAACATTCAGGAAATCTCGTAACACATCATTAATGAGGGCTTGGAAAACAGCAGGTGCATTACAAAGTCCAAAAGGCATCACCAAATATTCGTAATGTCCCGTCGGTGTATTGAAACCTGTTTTCCACTCATCGCCCTCCCGGATGCGCACAAGGTGATAAGCATTCCTTAAGTCAAGCTTGGTGAATATCTTAGCTCCCTGTAACAGTTCGAATGCTGTAGAGATGAGTGGAAGGGGATATCTGTTCTTAACTATGATCTGATTTAGCGGACTGTAGTCAATACAGGGCCTCAATGTCCCGTCCTTTTTCCCCACGAAAAAGAAACCTGCCGCTGCTGGGGATGAAGATGTCCGAATCAAACCAGCTTTGAGTGAAGAATCGATATATTCCTTCATGGCCTCCCTTTCTGGCCCAGAAAGTGAGTACAACCGTCCCTTGGGAATAGTAGAGCCTGACAGAAGGTCTATGGGGCAATCGTACGGTCTATGGGGTGGCAAAGAAGTAGCTCGTGTTTTATTAAACACCTCCTTGATATCTAAATAACACGCCGGAATTTTAGCCAAATCAGGAAAGTCAGAAGGCTTAGAAAAAGTGTCAATGTTATTGCCTGACCCCTGCTTAGAGTTACTATGCAATTTACTCAACCCTGTTTTACTGGTTAAACATGAACGAGAGCACTCAACTCCCCACCCTTTAACCTTTCCTGTCTGCCAGTCAATGTGAGGGTTGTGTTTAACAAGCCAGGGGTACCCCAAAATGATAGGATGTTGAGCAGAGTTAAATAAATGAAAACTTATTTGCTCACGATGTTCCTGATCTATGACTAATACCATGGGCTCCGTGCGATGAGTAATAGTACATAAAAGGCGGCCGTCCAAAGCACTAGCCTCTAAGGGTTGATCTAAAAGAACGACCTTTAAGTTTAAACTTTTAGCCAACTCCCAGTCTAACAAACTCTCATCAGCCCCAGAATCGACTAATGCATCCTGAGTCATAGTATTATCACCAAGTTTGATTTGTACCTGCATTAATTTTCTGACTGGAGAGTCGAAGGAAGTCACTCGGCTCACCAGCGTCCTCCTTCCCGCTGATGAGCCCGATCTTTTACCGAACAGGCTGCCGAAACATGACCCTGCTGGCCGCAGTAGAAGCATCGCCGTTCCCGTAGACGGCGCTGACGCTCCTCCGGAGTGAGTCTGGCTCTACCGAGCTGCATCGGTTCCTCCGCGGCGATAGGGGGCGCTGGTCGCTCTGGAGATGAAGACTGGGAATTCCTCTGCCAAGCGTAGTATTCCCTCGGTAATTCCTGTCTGAAAGGTGGAGTGGATCCTGTATTCCTTCCTTTCTCCCGCTCTCTTTCAGCTAGACGTTGATCAACCCGGATAGCCATGGCGATGAGCGAGTCCACATCTTCAGGCAGCTGTAATGGAGCCAACTGATCCTTTATGGGATCCGATAATCCATGCAGGAAGGCATCAAAGAGAGCCGCTGAGTTCCACCCACTCTCCGCTGCCAAAGTACGGAACTCGATTGCGTAATCCATCACTCTCCTCTGCCGCTGCTTAATGTTCACCAGGGCTCTCGCTGCCTCTCTCCCGGGTGATGTCAGATCAAAAATCTTGCTCATGGTCTCCAAAAACAGTCTTACTGACTGACAAACAGGCGAGTTCCGGGACCACTCCGCTGTTGCCCAGGCTTCCGCTCTCCCCGTCAGATGAGAAACAATAAAAGCTATTTTAGCTTAATCGGTGGGAAATGCTGCGGGCTGGTGTTTGAAGTGGAGATCGCACTGCACCAGGAAAGGACGACAGTTTCCAGATTCTCCGGAGAATTTCTCTGGCGAAGCGAGGCGGATCGTAGGAGAATGTACGGGGACTTGGACGGGAATATCAGCAGACCCGACCCCCGCTGGACCGGAAAACTGTGCCGCAGGAACACCAGGATTTGCCACGAGATGAGTGAGTACTTCCCGCATCTTCTCAGCCAGTAGGTTTATTTCCGTTGACACAGTAGCTTGAAGGTTGTCTTGACGAACATTCAAACTCTGGACCCCTTGGTTAATTGCTGACAGCTGTTCCTCATGCTGATGAAGGAGTCTACCCTGCACCTGCAGGGCCGTTTTTAGCGTTGTAGAATCGGCTGAGTCCATCTTGTTAGGTTGGTTCGTTCCGATACGATGGACTCGTAAGAACTCAGATGCTCGATTCTGTTGCTTGGTAATACTCTTTATTGAATAGAAACCAAAGCTTTCAATTATACTTCTAGGTTCTACTAGGACTTTCCATGGAATCACTAGGATCTACTAGGTACTGCAATATACATCTCTGGCAAACAGGCATGGATGTAATGATAACACAAGACGAACCAACACCAGACAAAGGGAGAGAAGGACTAAATATACACATTAGGTAATGGGGCACAGGTGGACACAATCAGGGGCGGGAACAACAATCAGTCTATCAGGTGCCACACGGACAGGAAGTGCCGACACCTGGAGAGAGAGAGAGTATAGTAATTATCAACAGACCGATAGACAAGACACTAAAACACAACAGCTAACAGCAAACTAGCACTAAACCCTGACACCGAGAAGGGGTTCCGGATGTATGGCTTCCCTAAGGACGTAGAGCGAAGGAAGAGATGGATGGCAATGGTCAACAGACAAAACCTGTGTCTGAAAGAGGACAACAACAGCAGAAAACTCTGTCATGTAAGTAATGTTCACAGAGGTGACATGACTTATTAACATTTTAAAGGGCATCATATTTCCAAGTGTAGAGAATTATGACTCTTCAATGACATTTGAAGTGTGCAGGGGAAACTGATCAAACCTACCTACCCACAGGTACACTTTGAAGACGACCAATATATTGGCAACAAATCAGGAGGAAATTTGAGGTTGAGGCCAGATGCTGTTCCAACAGTATTTATACATCGGCCTAAACCGAAAAGGAGAAAATTCACGTCAAGGAGTATGCCTCCAGCTGTCAGGAATAATGACCACACCTATTACTGCACATCAAACATTGGTATGATATATGAAGGTAACAATGTTTCCCATGTTATATAATTCAAGGATAGACTACACTCCTAATGCAACTTTCAGATTATACAGCTTCAAAACTACCAGGGTTCAGGGATTCTCTGAAGACTCATATACCACATGTAGATAATCTACAGATTTCTTCATACTGTAACATTGCCAATAGGCGAACTTAGATGAATGTCACTATACTGTAGGAGTATAGTGTACCCTTAAATGACAATAGGTGCACATGTAAAGGCAGCATACACATATAACAGCAATTGCCTTGTTATTGTTACAGAGATTCAGGGAGATATTGAGATGGAGTTCCAAGGGAATGAAAGGGACATCACAGACAGAGAGAGTGAGACAGATGTCAGCAGACTGCCAGGGGCCAGTATGTCAGGGGCCGACAATCAAGTGGCCACCTTACCAGAGATCAGTGTGCCAGGAACCAGTCAGTCAGGGGTCAGCTATGAAGAGGCCAGTTTGCCAGGGTCAGGTGCTCCAGGGACCAGACTGCCAAGGGCCAGTTGTGACCGGGCTCACGTGGAGGATCTAATGAGGCAACTGAGAAGGGAGAGATTACTAAGAAAGAGAGCCGAGAAAAAATCTTCAACACAGACCAAATTAGAGCACTTGGGCAATCAAAAAAAGGTGGGATACGGTGGGGGAAAGACACCGTGAAAAAAGCAATACAACTAAGGTTCTGTTGTGGCACTACAGGATATAAATGAGAGAGCTGGTCTGCTGGTATTAAAATAATTTAAAAGGGGTGCACTTTACCGTCCATCAGATGAGGTTTTCACCCTTGTTCAGAACGTGGAGCAGCTGTTCCGTGTGAGGATGAGCGATTCCCTCATGGAGTCCTCAAATGCAGTGTCACAGCTGGAACAAGAAGCCATGTTGCTGGACAGCAACCTGCCCTCATGCCATGACCTGAAGAAAAAAAATCCTCTCAACATACATCAGGCTGAGGTTAAGGATTGCATCAAAGTGCATCAGGGCTGAGAGGAAGGATAAACATAAAGGGTATCTTGGCAGCAAGAGTCGGAGTAAGAAGGCAAAGAAGACCCAACAGACCTCTGCACCGAAGGTCATAACATCTAGGCCACTGCCAAACACCTTACTCGTTGCCATCGATGTACTTGGCATCTCCATTCCCGGTCCTCCGTCAGCAGCCTCCAGCCTCCTCTTCCTTCAGCAGCAGCACCCTCCTCCAGCAGCAGCCCCTCCTTCAGCAGCAGCAACAGCCATATGAGGCCAGACATATGAGGCTGAATAAAAAAAAAGTGCTAATTATTTTTTTTAAAGTGTTTATTTTGTTTAAAAATAAACATTTTGGATGCATGACCATGTTTTAGGCTCATCCTTCACTCACTGTTGTAGAGTAGCCTATTCAGTAGGCTATTATATTTTTAAGACTGAATAATACCTTTGAAGAACAATCATTAAATTAGTGTGTATATTACAATACAAAGGAATCTATCCTAGCATGCCATCAAGCATTAAAAAGTAGCGCTAGGCTAGTTGTACAGTACAGATAAGTTAACACGGAACAGTACAAAAAAAAACTAAGTACAGTCAACATGTCACATAATGAAATGTTAGTATATCCCAAAATGCAATGAAATATTTATCACAAACGCCACCTCATTTCTACTAGTGCTAGCAGTTAAGTCATATCATACAGAAAAAGCCGACTAAGGATGGCTGACATGGTCAGGTTCAGCAGATAAAAACCAAAATAACAATAAAAACACATAATCAATCTAAATCCTGCTTGTTAGTTACCCAACATCATTGATATATAAGCTGTTAGCGATTCATTACTGAAATCTTACCTTCAAATCAAAGCTGACGAAGTCGCGCTAGCTAACTAGCAGGCAATGCTAGCAAAATTGGTTGTAACAACCAAGATAAAATATAGATAATTACGCTGTGCATATACAAATGAAGACCAGTATAAGCATCATAAAGGGCCTCTGATACAATATAGACAGTTGACAATTCAAAAGAGTTAGATATTTCAGCAACTTACCTCTGGAACTAATCGACGCGCCGTAATGTAAGTGAATGAGGTCCAACGCCCAAATGACAATATTTTGAACTATTTCGATGTCCATACCCCGGAAGTAGGCGCCGCCATTTTTTACAACGGAGGTCTATGGGAGTGTCGTAACTCTTAGTAGGCTTGTTTGAGACACATTGCGGCTCGCCTCGAAAGTAGACGAGAGTAGCCGATCGCAGCCGGGGGAGGTGTCAAAAAGCTCGCCTGAAGTCGGACAGCTCCGAGTCGGCTTCTTCTTCTTCATATTCTTCTTCGCATTCTTCTTCTTCTTCTCTCGGTTTTTTGGCGGATTGCAAACAACTTTAAGGTGCATACCGCCACCTCCGGAGTCGGCTTGACTCGGTTTGCATTTATAAAGAATGCACACATGTGTTGTGTCGTTAATGTCAGATATGTACTAAGTAAATACATGTGTTCCTGCTCAAGATTAGATTCAACTTTATTGTTATTGCACAGATTACAGGTACTGAGACAACGAAATGCAGTTTAGCTTCTAACCAGGTGCAACAAGCAGTGAAGTGAAAAGTAATGTACACAATCTACAGAATAACATAGAATGAATTGAATGATGAATAAACAGTGGGGTATGAATACACTAGATATCAGCCTGTGAGCAGTATGAACAGTGTGTATGAATATGCTAAGATATATAAAGTATGAAAACGGTAAGCAGTATAGTATAAAATATATAGATATTAATTTCATGATGATAAACATTGTGGAACAATGATGAAAAATGGGAATGGATGTGGCGACGTAAAACTGACACAAATCAACAACAAACTTTTGCCAGCCAATTGGAGAGTTTCATCAGCAGCACGTGGTAAAAACCACCAATGAGCGCTCAGCTCGAGATACCAGCGAGCCGTTTCCCATCAAGCATTTCGCTTCCGCAGCTCGTGGAGAGCAACTGCGCCAACTCGCCTCGCCTCGCTCTCAAGGCTGCGGGCGTCTTTGTCCCGCGAGATTTCAAAGTCTCATGTGGGCGAGCCTCCAGAGCAAGTCGGACAAAATGACTAACCATCATGCAACGCACTAGCAAGACGTTGATCGCAACTGCGCAGGTCTGCGCAGGTCTGCGCAGGTCTTGCTTGTCTCAAACAAGCCTAGTATCTCTAGGGCTCTGCTCCGGCGTCTCCGGCGGAGACGTGAAGAGCCTCCGCCTCCGCCGATGGCTAGCACGCCAAGCTAGCCTGTCGGAGCAGGACCCCCCCATGTCCACTGACCTGCCGGCCGGCTGTCAAGACGCGGGGGCGTCCGCCGCAGAGAGTGAACCCCTCTCCGTGTCGGTCTGGGGCTCATTATCTGCGATGGCTGCAGAACCGGAATCCCGCGCCCTGGCAGGCCGAGACCCGGTGACGGCAAGACACGCGGGAACGGGACCCCACGCTTTACCGAGCTGGGGCTCCCGGTTAGACCTCACCATGGTCTCACCCGCGGAGGATGTCCCCGAGCTGGACTACGATGACTCCGAGTCGGATGAACATGAAGAGGACATCTTCATGTCATCGGCTCAGGCTGAAAAGCCTGGAGCGAGGGCTGCTCTCCCAGGCGATAGCACACCAGCTTCGCCCTGTCTGAGCATGGACCTGCAGGCCGTGTGTAAACGCGCCGCGGCCAGTCTCGACATCCCGTGGCCTGAAATGGCCAAGGAGACCTACAGGTCCCGCTACGAAGGGAAACATTTTCCCCAAGCAGCGCGGACAAAGAGGCAACTCCTTCCGGTCTTCCCGGAGATGTTGGATGAGGTGTCGGTCTCGTGGAGAGACCGGCCTTCAGCAACAAGGTCCCAATCCAGGGTGCCGCCTCCCTAGACTGTGATGGAATGGAGAAGCTCGGCCTGCTCCGCATGCCGCCCATGGAACCGCTGGTAGCGGCCCACCTCCTACCTGTCGGGTAACCCGGGAAAAGGAGGATGTGCTGGACATGCCCATCGTTCCCGAGGGAATTTTCGGCTCCGCTCTCGCCTCCATGCAAAGGAGGTGTGAGTCGAAAAAGAAGGAGGACGAGGCACTCTGCCTCCCTCGAAGGGTCCAGCCGCTGCCTTCGCAGCAGCAGTCCTTCGCAGCAGCAGTCCTTCGCAGCAGCAGTCCTTCGCAGCAGCAGTCCTTCGCCCAAGCTGCCTCGAACCCTGCTCGGTTTAAAACACCGAAGACGCAGAGGTCGCAGCCCGCCCCGAGTCCCCAGCCCAGGCTGGAGACGAGGGCGAGCTGGCCTAGAAAATCTCCGGTTCCGGCTGCAGCTCAGGCGCAGCCAACCCAGAATTTCGGCAAGCAGTCGAGGAGGAAGAAGAAGCGAGCGGCGTGACAGCCCCTCCTTCTCCCCTCTGTGACAGAGCTGGAAGTCCACGGTTCCCCAGCTCTAAATGTGTTCCCGCCGCCTCGAGAGATGCCTCAACACCATCCTCAAGTCCGCGCAAACATATGTCACACATTTGTTGATTTTTCTGTCATAAAACAATAAACAGCCCGTCAACTGTTCCCCTTCTGAGAGCAGCTACGGCATCTCTCAAAAGGCGGATTACAGGCGGGTCTGTGAAGGCACCACCGCCACGCGCATGCGCAGTGCCGGCTGGGGTTGTGAAGGCACCACCGTCATGCCCATGCGCAGTGTCGGTGGGGATTGTCGAAAAGGGGCACCACTGTGTTCAGACACTAGAGGGCCCCATAACACAACAAATAGAGACTCAGAGGGGAAGAGATGTGACATCTCCACTGGCTCTAAGGAGCATGCAGTGGAAGATGCTCACATAATCTGCTTGGGTTTTCAAGACAGTAAAGACTCCAATTCGCTGTCACCCCCCCTCGCTTCTCGGGTATTCTGCATTCGCAGGCCCGAGGTGTCACAATTCACATGCTATGTCACGTTTGTAGTTTTGTCTGTGTTGGTGTTTTTCTTGTCTTTGGGTTTCCTGTCTTATTGTGTTAAGTGTTCACCCCCGTTTCCTGCCTGTCTGCTTTCTGTCTGTTTCCCTCCCTGATTACCCGATTGTGTTCACCTGTTGGTCCTGCCAACCCTTTCTCCTGTCCCGTTGGAGGCCCCGCAGAATACTCTTCTGCCGGGGGTCCTGCCAACCCTTTCTCCTGTCCCGTTGGAGGTCCCGCCGTCTACTCCCCTGCCGGGGGTCCTGCCAGCTCTGTGTCCTGTGCCGTTGGAGGTCCCGCCGTCTACTCCCCTGCCGGGGGTCCTGCCAACCCTGTGTCCTGTCCCGTTGGAGGTCCGGCCGTCTACTCCCCTGCCGGGGGTCCTGCCAGCTCTGTGTCCTGTGCCGTTGGAGGTCCCGCCGTCTACTCCCCTGCCGGGGGTCCTGCCAACCCTGTGTCCTGTGCCGTTGGAGGTCCCGCCGTCTACTCCCCTGCCGGGGGTCCTGCCAACCCTGTGTCCTGTCCCGTTGGAGGTCCCGCCGTCTACTCCCCTGCCGGGGGTCCTGCCAGCTCTGTGTCCTGTGCCGTTGGAGGTCCCGCCGTCTACTCCCCTGCCGGGGGTCCTGCCAGCTCTGTGTCCTGTGCCGTTGGAGGTCCCGCCGTCTACTCCCCTGCCCGGGGTCCTGCCAACCCTGTGTCCTGTCCCGTTGGAGGTCCCGCAGAATACTCTTCAATCAATCAATCAATGTTTATTTATATAGCCCAATATCACAAATGTTACATTTGTCTCAGTGGTCTTCACAGTGTGTACAGAATATCAGTATGACAATACGACACCCTCTGTCCTTAGACCCTCACATCGTACAAGGAAAAACTTCCAAAGAAAACCCAGTTTTAAAGGGAAAAAATGGGAGAAACCTCAGGGAGAGCAACAGAGGAGGGATCCCTCTCCCAGGACGGACAGACGTGCAATAGATGCCGTGTGTAAATTGAAAAGATAATACATTTGCAACATAGGTAGTCCAAATGTTTGGAAATGCATGTGTGTATAATAGGAAGATGAATCCACGAGGATATCCATCCAGGACCTACTCTTCTGCCGGGGGTCCTGCCAACCCTTTCTCCTGTCCCGTTGGAGGTCCCGCCGTCTACTCCCCTGCCGGGGGTCCTGCCAGCTCTGTGTCCTGTGCCGTTGGAGGTTCCGCCGTCCTGCCAACCCTGTGTCCGGTGCCGTTGGAGGTCCCGCAGAATACTCCCCAGCCGGGGGTCCTGCCAATCCTGTGTCCTGTGTCGTTGGAGGTCCCGCCGTCTACTCCCCTGCCGGGGGTCCTGCCAACCTTTTCTCCTGTCCCGTGGGAGGTCCCGCAGAAGACTCTTCTGCCGGGGGTCCTGCCAACCCTATATCCCGTGCCGTTGGAGGTTCTACCGGGGTCCCTGCCAGCCCCATGCCCATCACCGGTCTCGCCGGGGTTCCTGGTCCTTTTCCGTGGGGGATCCTGCCGAAGCCTGTCCGACCGGCTCCGGTTTCTGTCCGGCCGACACCGGGTCCTGCCCGATCTCCGGAACTGGCCCATCAGCGCTTTCCTGCCCGGCCTCCTGATCCTGTCCGGTCGACACCGGCTCGAGCCCGGCCCCCTGAGAGCCGCGGTCTTCGCCCTCGAGCCCGGCTCCCTGAGAGCCGCGGTCTTCGCCCTCGAGCCCGGCCCCCTGAGAGCCGCGGTCTTCGCCCTCGAGCCCGGCCCCCGGAGAGCCCGGCCCCCGGAGAGCCGCGGTCTTCGCCCTCGAGCCCGGCCCCCTGAGAGCCGCGGTCTTTGCCCTCGTGCCCGGCCCCCTGAGAGCTGCGGTCTTCGCCCTCGGGCCCGACCCCCTGACTCTTCCTGCCGTTGCCTTCGCCCTCGGACCCGGGTCCCTGACTCTTCCTGCCGCTGCCTTCGGTCCTCCATGGTCCCCACCTTGGACTCTGTTTTGACCCCGGGCCGTCCGCCCGAGACCCCTTCCTGGTTCTCGGCCTTGTCCCCGGGCATTCCGCCCGAATCCCCCTTTTTGGACTGTACCTTGCCCCTCGGGCCGTCCGCCCGTGACCCCTTCCTGGGCCTCCGCTGTGTTCCTGGGCTGTCAGCCCAAGACCCGTCCTCCGGACCCCCTCCGGAGGACTTTTTTTTTTTTTTTTTTTTAGGGACGTCTGGAATCCGTCCCTTGAGGGGGGGGTTCTGTCACAATTCACATGCTATGTCACGTTTGTAGTTTTGTCTGTGTTGGTGTTTTTCTTGTCTTTGGGTTTCCTGTCTTATTGTGTTAAGTGTTCACCCCCGTTTCCTGCCTGTCTGCTTTCTGTCTGTTTCCCTCCCTGTTCACCTGTTGTCCTTGTGTTTCTCCTCCCCTGCCCGGCTGTTTCTCGTTGTCATGATTACCCCTTCTTGTATTTAGTCTTGTCTCTTTCTGTGTTCAGTGTTGGGTCATTGTTTGTTGGTGACGGAGTTCACTGGAGAGTGTTCTGTTCTGTATTTGTCATTTATCCTTGGAATAAAGGGTTTCTCAAGAGTTATCTGCATTTGGGTCCTGCTTCCTTCACTCATCCGTGACACGAGGAGAGTCAGCCCATATTCTGGAGAGAGAGATTCTCTCACTCCTAGAAAATAGGGCTATATCTATTGTACCCGCCGAGCAGAGTCAGGGCGGCTTCTATTCCAAGTACTTCCTCGTTCCCAAACGGGGAGGGAACGGAATTCGGCCAATACTTGATTTGAGGGCTCTGAACAAATATCTAAAAAGATATAAGTTCAGAATGCTCACTCACACATCTCTCTGAAATGGAACGAAACCACGCCAGACTATCCAAAACTGGAATCGAACGCCCCCCCCAGAACTACACACTACACTAATGTGTTTCGCAAAATGTTCTATGGGACGTCTCTACTGAACGTTTTCGTTTTTCCCACAATTAGAAGTTGCCAGTATTAAACACATTGGTGTTATCAAATGTAAAACATATAATTAATAAATGGGTGAAAATCGCTGTCCATAATGCCAGCATCAATATATAGCATTAATATATACCCACATGACAGCTCATTGATACTTTGTAATTCTACTCCACTACAATTCAGAGGTTAACCTGGTATTTTTACTCCACTACACTTATTTGAGTTACTTTGCAGATTCTGATTAATGATGTGAAATATAAACAACCCTTAAATCAGACTTTAGTTACACCTGAGTAAAATTCAGGGAAGGTGATTGTCAAGTGCCAACAATCAGGAGAGATATTTGATAGTTGGTGCTTGAGAAGACTAAACATGTATCTGCAATTGACATGAATGGAAACCAGTAATAAAGTATATTAATTACTCGTTATTCTCTACTAATAGTTAATTAAAGACTATATATCATGGCTATTTTGCACATCCTTTTCAAGATTTTAAAGGTTTATTGACATATCATATACACAACTACGGTGTAGTTATGCAATGAATGAAAAACTTGGGTCACAGGTTCCTCAACAGTGCATTACAAGACATCGATCAATATGTGTGTACCTCCTCCATTAAACTGTCATATTCTGCACATTTCTTATTCTATCTACATACATAAGAGTATAATCCATATGTATAATTTTTGTTAAAATAAGTGCTTCAACATAGTTAATGAAAGCAATATATTAGACGTTAATTACTTTGTCAGGCTTAATATATATCTGTAGATAGATACCCCCAACGTGTTTTTCTTATTTAAAAGAAGACCTTAATCTGTTAATGTTTAAATAAAGGTTAATTCGTTTTTCTGTTTTGCACCTCCTCCTATTAATATCTTTGTATATCCTGCACTAAACTGTTTTATTGTAGAGATCACTTATAGTATCTTCTTGATTTTTTATATTCTATATTTCTATCACAGACCTTCTACTTTCCCCCTATGAAAGTATATGTACTCTAAATATTTTTTTAATCAAATATAACACATAAAAACAATAATTCAATAACGTGCTTTAACCACTAGGCGGTGCACACAAGGTACACACAGCCATAATAACTTTGTATTATTAGTGTAGGACACTGTATGTGTCATCTGAAGATGTGTAGTTTTA
The DNA here is from genome assembly GCF_902827115.2 of Pseudochaenichthys georgianus. Taxonomy (NCBI): domain Eukaryota; kingdom Metazoa; phylum Chordata; class Actinopteri; order Perciformes; family Channichthyidae; genus Pseudochaenichthys; species Pseudochaenichthys georgianus. Next base: position 9,489,017 of record NC_047515.1, read on the forward strand.
TTCATGCTTTCACATAATTTTACAGCATATTGCTATACTATTTCAGACTCAGTATTTACATTCTTACATTCAAAATTCAATCCAATTCAAATCAGTAATATCTTTAAAAATTACAAGTCCTTTTATATCAGCTGTGCACCGTTATGGTGTAAATATAACCTATCTATGAATTATATCAAATGTAAAAGTCAGCCGAATTAGTGTTGATACTGCAAGGATGTCTTTTAATTGTTGATATATTTATGATCCATGTCAAGTATTCAGTTTCGGCGGCATTTCTTCAGTTTTTCCAAAGGTCTTCTCATCAGGGCTCTATAAATAAAGAACTACGGCAGATCTGTAATATGTAATGCAGCCGAACCGTGTATTACAATGCCGTTATGTGATGACTTTCAACGAGAAAAGCAAGAGCACTCGGAATTAAGTATTTTATTCTTTTAAAATGTTTTCCGGATTTCATATAATATAAACACCAAATCCCAGCATGCTTTGCGGCTAAAACATCCAATCAGCGTAGCTGAGGATCTTGGGTAATCGCTCGAAATGCCTACGTCTGTTTCCGGTTATTTTTATTTTGAAATTCAGTTCCTGACGAACGCCAAAAAAGCCAGAGATTATGGAATTAAACCAATAAATAAAAGCAAGGATAATTGTGTGTTATTGGTGAGTAAATACCAGTGTGTTATTTTGAAAAGAATAACAAATAATAAAGACCTAAATGAATATTTGGGATGTTCTTGCCTTTAGATTCTCCCAATAAGTCCAAGTACAGAGGGTGACTTTGCTGTGAAAAAACACATTTCCACCAAAAAAACGTTAGCATTCATGAAGTAATCTTCGTCATAACTAGCAAACTAAACATCATGTACATGTACTGCACAAATAATTAGAAATAAAAACTCATTACTCGCATAAAATGACATCAAAACGCATTTTAATGGCCAAATGAACCTTAAAATAGGCATTTTCCACCGTGAATAACACGAAGGTCGGCCATTGTTGTTGATCACGTGGTCTGGGCTCTGTTGCAGCGTCCATAGCAACCACCTTAGCAACCGTGAATGTGTACACATTCATGAAGTAATCTTCGTCATAACTAGCAAACTAAACATCATGTACATGTACTGCACAAATAATCAGAATAAAAACTCATTACTCGCATGAAATGACTTCAAAACGCATTTTAATGGCCAAATGAACTTTAAAATAGGCATTTTCCACCGTGAATAACACGAAGGTCGGCCATCGTTGTTGATCACGTGGTCAATGAAGGTCTATGGGACACCCTGCACGTAGAAGCCTGACGGTCAAGGGGTCTGCTGTCCGCAATGAAGGTCTATGGGACGCCCTGCCCGTAGAAGCCTGACGGTCAAGGGGTACCCTGTACGTAATATAGCGACGGGGAGGGGCCCTGACCGTCCGTCAATATGTGACGGGATGGGAGTGAGAACGTGTTGCACACACACACACACACACACACACACACACACACACACACACACACACACACACACACACACACACACACACACACACACACACACACACACACCACACACACACACACACACACACACACACACACACACACACACACACACACACACACACACCCCATTTGTATTGTATGAGAGAGGTTATTGGGTCCGCCCGGCACTAGAAGCACAGACACACCTGCTCAATAACACCCCCTGCCTGTTGTGCCATGCGTAATGGCGCATCACCGTCCCTGGAACATAGCAAAACATGCCTATCTTCCCGACGGGGTGAAGGCTGGGAACAATACATACCGGCCGCTGTGAGAAAGTAGAGACGAAGGTCCCACCTTGCCCAGCGATCATCGAGGGGGAACAGCAGCTCTCTGCGTGTCAGACAAGTAGGAGAGCGCACCGCTAGATCCCTGACGTCACTCACTCTGACCAGACACTCCGTACAAAGTGTGTCAGAGGAATGCCGCGAGCTCTGCAGGTTATTAACCGATAATCAACAGATTAGTGACAGCCGGCTTAATTACCGGCTCTGCATCCTCGGAGGCTCTCGCGGAGCAGACCAGGAGCGGGGGAGCCTCCCTCCCCTTTGACTCGCCGCCGGGAGACCCTGTCTCTGGGGTGGCGGGGGAGTGAGACGTGGGGACGGAGACCCTGCAGCCGCCGAAGGGCGCTGACGCCGCGGCTGCTGCGGTCGTTGATGCCGCTGTGGCAGCTCAGCCGGCTGAAGCCAGCTGTACATGCTGGCGAATGTCGTCCGCCTGTTCCGCGGCCGTCTTCATGGACTCCACCATGGCGTGGAACTGGGGTCCGAGCAGCCCGTCCGGGCTGATTGGAGCGTCCAGTAGCACTTTTCTGGCCGTCTCCGTAACAGACGCCTACTTCAGCCCGAGGTGCCGCTGGATCTGTGTCACCCACACGGAAATCCTCGCCTGGGAGACAACGACGGACGCGCACAGACGCCGTGCTGGCCGCCTTGCTGGCCGCCGTGCTGGCCGCCTTGCTGGCCGCCTTGCTGGCCGCCTTGCTGGCCGCCTTGCTGATTTCCTCTGCCTTGGTGGTGGACCGCTCTACCAGTGTCCCCACCGAGTTGGAGAGCCGCGATGTTATTCGCCGCCGCGCTGTGGTGACGGAGAGGGGGAAAGCATGTTCGGCCGCCAAGCTGGCACCCTGCTCCGACTCTGTCTCCCCCGTCCGGGGGAGAGGAGGGAGGGGAGAACCGAATGGTGAACCATAGAGGGAGGCGGGGCAGGAGTTGCTTTTCTTCGGACTCCTGCCCGGCACTCGGCCCCAGGGACACGAGGCCCCGTCCGTGGGCTCGTAAGCCTGGACGGGCCAATCGTCCTCCTCGGCCACAGCAGCAAGAGCATCCGCTCTCCACTTCCTGTCGCCCGAGGGGAGACGAGCGCAGTGTGTGCATGCTTACCTGCTGGTTTAGAGCCGCGTACGCGTGCTCTGACCCCAGGCAGGATTCGCATACTGCTTTTATCTCTGCTGGTCATAACTCATTATGAACCCAGGGCCACATGAGGGACAATCACGGACGCAGTTGTCATGATGATTCTCAATTGCTGTGCTTCAGTAACTGTGCTGGTTTGCTGAAGAAAAGAGGGAGCAGATTGCCGGGCCACCTTCCTATTTATACCGGAAGGAGGCCCGAGGGTGCATGGGGCCCACCTAGCGGGTGGGCGTGGACTACAAGTGTTTCAGTGCTGCGCGGGGGCGCAGAGGGATAACCCAATAGCGATAGCCTTAGAGGGCGAAGCCATATACGAAATAGAACCATATACCTTCCCGGTGCCCACTGACAGCTGCTGTGCCCTGATTGCCTTAAATAAACCCAGCTGTGTGCCCAAATTGACCCATCACCTTCAAAATAAAAGCATTTTAGCTGGAACACAACTTAACTTAAATAATATGGCTGTAAATCAATTAATTCTACAAAACAAAAAATTACAAATAAATACATTAAATAAATGTGAAAAATACTGAATAGCTTCCACATATATCATATTTATTTATTTCTCCAAGTTATGTTTTTGTGTGCACTGAGGAGTCTCAAACAGGCATTTGTTTAATCATTTTAAGATTGGCTTTAATCAATGTTTGAAAATGAATTCTTCATATATGATAAATGAGAGGTAACATTTTGTTTATGGTATTATTTCCACATATTTCTCTCCATTCTTCCTTCTGTCCTGGTGTCGCAGTTTCTCGTCTCTCCCGTTTTTGTGCTTAGTGCATACGCATGGGTTAGACTCTAACGATACTCAACCCGCGGCTCGCTTTTATTAAAAAAAACAAACAAAAAAAAAACATTGTCACCAGAATTCATCAATATTTCATTATCACTCACAAGTCACACATCAGTCATCACACACATCAGTCTATTAAGCCGCCCCCCCTCCATCCCTCTGAACAACCAATCACAAATTATTTCAGGTTTCGCGCTCTGATTGCAGGTGTGCGAGATAATTGCTCCGTCACACTGGGAAAACTAGCTTACAGCACTATGCAAAAATGGTAAAGGAATATAGGAAACGAAAATATGAAGAGGAATATCGAACATTTAAAGAGAACTGGGAACAAGGAGTTTTTCTTCGTCTCCACCGGTTCGGGAAAATGCATCTGCCTGCTTTGTGACAACGTCATTTCACAATTTAAAAGGTCCAATTTGCGACACAAAACACCCGAAGTTCAGTACCGACTTTCCGAAAGGTGGAGAGTTGAGGGCGGAAAAGCTGGCGAGACTCAAACAGAACCGAACTGCTCAAAAAAACTTATTCCACACTAATACGAGTGAAAGAGCGACAGAGGCATCCTGTGATGATCAGTAAACATGCTGTCTGTTATCTGTTGTTATGGGCAGTCAGCAATGTGTGTTTTGTGGTTGCAGTGAAAATAATAAATCACAGTTATTGCACTGTACATAATGCTTTTCATTCCTTCGTAACATATTACTATTATCCATATTCTCAAATGCATAATGGTTTCAGGGAGGAAAGGAGCAGTTTTGGATTGTGGCTCTTGCAAAAATATTTTTTCGTCAATGTGTGATTAGGACAAGGTTGAGTACCACTGGGTTAGAGTTTGCGTGGAGGACCGCACGTTTTCCCGTCAAGTTAGTATTTTATAAATCGCAAACATTGCGTAGAAACTGGCGTATGCCATTTTTTGAGCGTATATCACTTTATAAATGAGGCCCCTGGTCTAATGTGGTCTCGATTTTAAAAAAGCAGCAAAATCTCCCTTTTTGTATTTTCACAAATAGAATAAAGGTTTCACAAATCTCAAACTGCACTGTAAAACCTGACAAGTTAATATAACTCAAAGTTTTTTTGAAACTGATTACATCGAAATGTTTGAGTACCATAACTTAAATGTTTTTAAGTTAAAGTATAATCTTATCAATTGAGTTCTATTTACTAGTAATTTTTAAGTGACACACACATTGTTTTAAGTTAAAGAAACATGGATATATTAAGTTATTTAAACTAATCATTTTTGTTAACACTGTACATATAAAGATCAAGTATCTTTAACTTAAACATTTTCATATCTCAGCAACTAGCTATTTTGTTAGCACAGTAGATATGAAAATCAGGTAGACTTTACTTAAATATTTGTATTATCTCTAAACCCCAATATGAATAAAAATGTTCAATTGAGTAGTACTCAAAACGGAATGTCGAATACTTAAAACGTTTGTTGAAACCGATTACATCAACATTTTTAGTTAACTGTAACTCAAAATCCCTGAGTTAACATTTTGACTAAACATTAAAAAGCACTTTAAAACTGACAATTTAAATGCAAATTACTGTTTTATTAAGTGACACACACTTTACCAAACAATATATATATAAATTATAGAAAATAACTAACTTTTAAATACAAAATAAATTAAACAGTGCTAAGGCCTTGACAAATATCCAGATATATATTTTTTAAAGTATAAAAGTATAAAATAATGTATGGGAAACAGTCCTTCAACTTGAAGCTGAACAGTAACACATTGTTCAATGAACATATTTAAAGTGCAGGATGTAAACAGAGAACATTGTGTGTGTGTGTGTGTGTGTGTGTGTGTGTGTAGAATATGTATTGTAAGGTATCAAAATGTATGTGAAAATGTTTTCCATCCTTTTTTAACATTTACAAAAAAACAAACTTGAACAGTAACACATATTACAATGCATAGAGCAGATTTAAAGAGTGTGTGTGTGGGGGGCACAACGCCAGCGTCCAGCCACAAGGGAGTGTGGTGTGTGTGGGGCACAACGCCAGCGTCCAGCCACAAGGGTGTGTGTGTGTGTGTGTGTGTGTGTGGCACAATGCCAGCGTCCAGCCACAAGGGAGTGTGGTGTGTGGGGCACAATGCCAGCGTCCAGCCACAAGGGAGTGTGGTGTGTGGGGCACAATGCCAGCGTCCAGCCTCAAAGGAGTGTGGTGTGTGTGTGGGGCACAATGCCAGCGTCCAGCCACAAGGGAGTGTGGTGTGTGGGGCACAATGCCAGCGTCCAGCCACAAGGGAGTGTGGGGTGTATGTGTGTGTGGGGCACAACGCCAGCATCCAGCCACAAGGGAGTGTGGCAAAACTAGGGCCACCAGGGTGGGTGGAGGGGGTCTGGAGGACGGGACTGAACTGACCGCCCAGGGGCACGGCAGAGGACCAGGAAGGGGTCTCGGGCGGACGGCCCGGGGGCAAGGCAGAGGACCAGGAAGGGGTCTCGGGCGGACGGCCCGGGGGTAAGGCAGAGTCCAAAAAGGGGGATTCGGGCGGACGGCCCGGGGGCAAGGCAGAGGACCAGGAACGGGTCTCGGGCGGAGGGCCCGGGGGTAAGGTGGAAGCCGAGAAGGGGGACTCGGGCAGACGGCCCGGGGGCAAGACAGAGTCCAAGGTGGGGGTTATGGAGGGGCGAAGGCCACCGCGGCTGGGAAAGTCAGGGGGCCGGGATCGAGGGTGAAGGCCGTGGCTCTCAGGGGACCGGGATTGAGGGTGAAGACTCCGGCTCTCAGAGGGCCGGGCTCGAGGGCGAAGACCGGACAGCTCTGGAGGCCGGGCAGGAACCGGTGTCGACCGGACCGGATCCGGAGGCCGGGCAGGAAAGCGCTGATGGGACAGCTCCGGAGACCGGGCAGGACCCGGTGTCGGCCAGACAGAAACCAGAGCCGGTCGGACAGGCTTCGGCAGGATCCCCCACGGAAGTGGACCAGGAGTTGGCAGGAACCCTGGCGAGACAGGTGATGGACATGGGGCTGGCAGGGCCCCCGGTAGAACCTCCAACGGCACGGGATATAGGGTTGGCAGGACCCCCGGCAGAAGAGTGGACGGCGGGACCTCCAACGATAAAGGAGAAGGAGCTGGCAGGCCCCCCGGCAGGAGAGTAGACGGCGGGACCTCCAACGGGACAGGACATGGAGCTGGCAGGACCCCCGGCAGGAGAGTAGACGGCGGGACCTCCAACGGGACAGAACAGAGGGTTGGCAGGATCCCCGGCAGGAGAGTAGTCGGCGGGGCCTCCAACGGGACAGAACCCGGAGTAGGGACCCGAGAGGAGACTCGAGAGGAGACTCGAGAGGGGAACCAAGGGGGAACTCGAGAGGGGACTCGAGAGGGGACTCGAGAGGGGAACCGAGAGGGGACTCGAGAGGGGACTCGAGAGGGGACTCGAGAGGGGACTCGAGAGGGGAACCAAGTGGGAACTCGAGAGGGGACTCGAGAGGAGACTCGAGAGGGGAACCAAGTGGGAACTCGAGAGGGGACTCGAGAGGGGACTCGAGAGGGGACTCGAGAGGAGACTCGAGAGGGGAACTAGAGAGGGGACTAGAGGAGTAACCAGAGAAGGGAACTCGAGAGGGGACTCGAGAGGAGACTCGAGAGGGGAACCAAGTGGGAACTCGAGAGGGGACTCGAGAGGGGACTCGAGAGGGGACTCGAGAGGGGACTCGAGAGGGGACTCGAGAGGGGACCTAGAGAGGGGACTAGAGGAGTAACCAGAGAAGGGAACTCGAGAGGGGACTCGAGAGGAGACTCGAGAGGGGAACCAAGTGGGAACTCGAGAGGGGACTCGAGAGGGGACTCGAGAGGAGACTCGAGAGGGGAACTAGAGAGGGGACTAGAGGAGTAACCAGAGAAGGGAACTCGAGAGGGGACTCGCGAGGGGACTCGGAGAGGGGACTCGAGAGGGGACTCGAGAGGGGACTCGAGAGGGGACTCGAGAGGGGACTAGAGGAGTAACCAGAGAAGGGAACTCGAGAGGGGACTCGCGAGGGGAACTAGAGGAGGGACGAGAAGAGGGACGAGAGGAGGGACTAAAGGAGGGACTAGAGCAGGGACTAAAGGAGGGACTAAAGGAGGGACTAGAGGAGGGACTAGAGGAGGGAACTCGAGATGGGACTGAAGAGGGGACTGGAGAGGGGACTCCAGAGGGGACTCCAGAGGGGACTCGAGAGGGGAACCAAGTGGGGACTCGAGAGGGGACTCGAGAGGGGACTCGAGAGGGGACTCGAGAGGGGAACCAAGTGGGAACTCGAGAGGGGACTCGAGAGGAGACTCGAGAGGGGAACCAAGTGGGAACTCGAGAGGAGACTCGAGAGGGGAACCGAGAGGGGACTCGAGAGGGGACTCGAGAGGGGAACCAAGGGGGAACTCGAGAGGGGACTCGAGAGGGGACTCCAGAGGGGACTCCAGAGGGGACTCCAGAGGGGACTCCAGAGGGGACTCCAGAGGAAACTGGAGAGGGGACTCCAGAGGAAACTGGAGAGGGGACTCGAGAGGAAACTTGAGATGGGACTGTGGCAGCTGGGGCCGGAAACCTGGCTGTAAGGTCCGGAGCGGAAGCCTGGACCCTGGCTGTGTAAGCCAGGTAATCCAGTATGGACGCAAAGCTGCGTGGGCTGGTACTGGAGCATTGAGGCATGGCTGCTAGCTTGGCTTGGCGCCTCCTTCTCTTAGCAGCCGCCTGTGGCATCAAAAAAGCTGAATCCGCTGGGTCCATCTTTGGTCGGTTCGTAATGTTACGGTAGAGCGAAGGAAGCAGGTAGGACCCAAATGCAGATTAAAGTAAAAATAATTCCTTTATTTCAAGGATATATATACACAGACAGCACAGACCACTCACCGAGGACAAGCCAAATCACAAGACGAACCGACACTGAACACTGGCAGACAGGGGAATTTAAACACAGGGTAACTAGACACAGGTGGGAACAATCAGGGGTGGGGCTGACACTGATGAGCACAGGAGACACACAAGGAGTGACAGGTGAAAACAATCAGGAAATTAGACACACCAGGGAAACTAACGACAGGAGGAAAAACACAGGGAAAAGGACCAGACAATATACCAAGAGGAAAACATGACGGGGAGAACAGCAAAACACCCAAACCAAGACATAGAAAACGTGACATAACACAATAATCGTAACAGTATGTGTGTCTGTTTGTATGTGTCTGTGTGTGTGTGTGTGTGTGTGTGTGTGTGTGTGTGTGTGTGTGTGTGTGTGTGTGTGTGTGTGTGTGTGTGTGTGTGTGTGTGTGTGTGTGTGTGTGTGTGTGTGTGTGTGTGTGTGTGTGTGTGTCTGTCTGTGTGTATTTGTGTGCATGTGTATTTATAATATAAACTATATTTTTTGATGATCTGTCACATACATTCATAACAGTTATTATTATGCTGACTTACATGCCACAGCCTCAGAAACCTGGGGCCTGTACTACGAACCTGGTTCAACCTAACCTGGATATGTTTGAGTTAGCCGGTTGGCCTAATCCAAAACATACGCGCTCTCGCTAAACTGTACTACGACGCTGGTTATCAAGTGGATCGCTCAAGCCAGCCGTGTCCTATCTAGTTAGGTGCGCGTTCACATGAAAGGGGTGGTATTTGGAGCATTCGACCAATCACAAACATGGAGAAGCGTACTGACAGCGCAGCGTCATACTTCCTGAATGAAAAGTGAACTTTAATACTAGTCAAAAATGAAGAAGTTAAACTTTAAACATCCATGACTTAAACACTTTATCCAGGATAAAAGCCACATAGCTGCACCTGCAAGGTGAATACAGCTGGAAAAATAAAAAGTGTTTGAATGCGTACATTAACAGGTTTATGATATCACTGCCCCGTCTAAAATACGATCTGACTTCAATTACATTTGTCTCGAGTGTTTCGTCAACTTATGTGTTGCTTAAAATAATACTTCTGCATACAGTATGTGACACTGTGAGTGTTGCACGGCCAGATACGGCTCAGCTGACTCAGATAAGGAGATATATGATACATTATGAAGTGATATGCCGCGGACTGTACTTAATGTACTGGTTACTTATGTTGTGGCCGATATTTAAGTAAGCTTTCTTAACGCTAATGTTATAATAGTCAGATTGCTCTGAAGATGGAGGTGATATTCTATTCATGTTCACGTTCACACAGTCGGTGATTTTTGCCGGCCGTCTTTCCTGCGACGGCAGTTTTTCTGTATTTCCTTTCTCCTGTAATATGACTTGATCGCTTTAAACTCTGCACACTGAGCTCTGATTGGTCAGCAGGCGGTGCTTTCACTGAGTTGAGCTCTTAGCCTGCAACCTAACCTGGTCCCGACCAGGTTAGCTGCTTAGCATATATTACCATGGAGATCTAGCCTGCTAAAAAGAGAACCAGCTTCGGATGACCGGAAAGCCGGAGTTTTCCCTGAATTTATCCGGCTAAGCGAAAATCCTGCTTCGCAGTATACCCCCCTGGAGTCATCCTCATGCAGAAATCCAGACAGGGAGGAGAGCAGCACGTCGGCTATGGACGTCACCTTGATCCTTGAGTGCGAAAACATATCTTTGATTTACTTTGGATGCTTAACAGCATAGCCACACAACAATTTATATCACAAGGGCTCTTCCATGACCGAAGAGATTACCATTTTGAAGCAATTGAGGAGTCTGCAATCCCACCTGTATCTCATTAGCACAACAACAAGGTGCAATAACATTAACACTGCTGTTCCCTCCCCAAACACAAGTATCTTAATAATAAATCTAAATCTATCAGGCTGACCCCCCGCCCCCCAACACACAAAGAAAATCCACTCTAGTATGATAATAAAACACCAGGAGTCTTAACCGACTCACCTGGAGGTCATAGGCGGTGAAGAGCTGAACTTCAGACACTTCGCCTTTGCGTGGCGCCTTCTTCCTGAACAAGCTCAACAGCATGCCGATCCAACTCCGCGTAAAAGTGGTTCTTCAGGTTGAGGTTCGTTATCCTGTGAAACTCTGCCAACATATAAAATGACTATTTAATTCAGAGTACAATGTATATGTGGACTGAAGGCAGCAGAGATAAACAGAAACATGACATGCTAAATCTGAGTAAACATGCCAAGTTATCAGTGACAAAGGCACGCAAAATTATTATATAGTTGTAATATCTAAAATATTTTCACCTGTGACTCCATTGTCAAGGCAGGCCAGTGTTCTTAACACACACTAACACCCCCCCCCCAACGCGGCGCACCTACAGTGGGTATGTCCACAAAGCAGCTTTTCAAAAATCTTGAAAATCTTGGAGCTGGGTGTGTCTGACAGCTTGGGGATTTTTTGCGAGCAATGCGACCAACAACCAATCACATGAATCTCCCGCCCCCGACATACAAGGCAAAAAACCCCAGGGATTTTATGCGAGCAATATATATATATAAACTCCCCAAACAGGCGAAAACCTACCAGTTTCACCCACTGTCTCTGCCACCTCCCTCCATTCCTGGTTCCTCCGGTTTGTATCCCGTTAATAGTTCTGGTCGTAAAGAACCGGGTGATTTGCTTTCTCGTTTGCAATATGAGGAAATTAACTGCGGTCTGGTTCTTCCTGCTTACACGCGGTTTGATTGGCTAGCGCTTCTACTGTCACATTTGCATAAACGTGTTTGATTGGCTGGCGCTTCCAGCTCAGCTTCAAAAGTTGAACATTGCTCAACTTTTGAATCCTGGAGATCCTGGACATCCTGGAAATCTTCGCTTCGCTCCCCCACAATGGAGTTCGGCGAAAAGCGAGGCAAAGTGACGGCATCCCCATTCAAAGTCAATGGGCAGAGAAGCATTGGAAGCGCTGGAAGATTCTTCTGAAGCTGCTGTGTGGACGTACCGTAACGGCCCGTCCACACAGCGGCGTGCGCTGACGCTTGCCGGCGGGCGTGTCTGAAACTCGACCAACAACCAATCACATAAATCTCCCGCCCCTGACACACAAGCAGCGGTTTGATTGGCTAGAGCTTGTACTGGCATATGATTCGATTGGCTGACGCCTCGCCGAGGCGTCAAAAGTTGAACATTGCTCAACTTTTGCAGTGAGCCACGCCAGCTACGCTCCACGTCGCTTCCCACGATGCATTTCGGCTAAAAGTGACGTCACCCCATTCAAAGTGAATGGGGAAGCATCAACGCATGCCGCTGTGTGGACGGGCCGTGAGCCACCACAGTTTCGCTGCTGCGAGGCTCCACAGGCTCCACTAGCCCCCCCCCCCAAGCACGTTATAGTTTCTCCACTGCAAGGCTTACCAGGTTGAAGAAGCCCTTTATCTGCCAGTTGCTTCAGTTTCAGCCTAAAGGTTAAACACATTGAAGGTTAGCTGGGTTGCAAAGTTTTCACAAAATGATCAGAGAAACACTATTTTCGAGCATAAAATGGCGGCAGGGGGCGCGCTTTCTTCTTTTGTTACCGCATGGATGTCTGGGCATGTGTTATTAACTTAGAGGCATAGAGGATTTACGTTGTGCCACAACCGTGCGTTCTGCATATTTTGTAAAAGCAAGCTAACTTGAAACCCATTGTAAAATGAATAGTCTAGTATTTCAAGTTAGCTTGAAACCCATTGTAAAATTAATAGTCTAGTATTTCAAGTTAGCTTGCTGGATGAAATGAACGTAAATCCTATATGCCTCTAAGTTAATAAAATATGACCATACATGCATGCAGTAACAAAAGAGAAGAAAAAAAACTCCCGCCATTTGCGGTTCGAATTTTCCAGAGAACTTTTGCAACACAAACGTTCCACTTTGAGATATAACTTAAAGCAATATAAAATACTGTCTTACAGGTTTAAATAATTGTTCAAGTGAGGCAGATATTAAATCTAGGCTAGCTAACAAGAGCTCAAATCAAACTAACACACCATGCGACACAAAGAGCATTAGATGCAGAAATTAATAACAAATCATTTAAATAATGTGCAAAGGCAAGACGTAATTTACCAGAGTAGCGTGGTCAAATTCCGGCAGTGAGACTCGAGAGCACGGTGGGCAAACTTCTGGAAGTTTGAGTTTGAGTGATTTCATAGAGGAGCTATAATGGCGGACTCAAATGAACGAACGCATGGGTGAGAGCAGTGAGGCACGTCGGGGGCGGAGCACATACGTGATGACGTCAGACAGATTCAGTAAAAACATTTGAGTACAATCCCCAATATGACCCAAAGTGGATGAATACTGTATACACAATATTACAAATCAGTTCATAGTCATCAGAACATTTGCGGTGAAATAACTTTTATAAATGTTTGGGTTAAAACAACCCATATTCTTCAAAAAGCTTGTACTGTTCGGTCTTACAGTGTGTGTTATAAAGAATCTTTAGACTCTGGGATAATCCAGTCCAGATTTGATGAGTGTAGGTCTAGTGGTTTCAGATCAGGACCTGGGGCCTCAATGTTTGAAAATGAATTCTTCATATATGATAAATGAGAGGTAACGTTTTATTTATGGTATTATTTCCACATTCTCCATTCTTCCTTCTGCCAATGGTGTTGCAGTTTCTCGTCTCTCCCGTTTTTGTGCTTAGTTGGTAGAAGTTAGAAGGTTGCTTACGTAGTAGAAATCCAAAAAATAGCTAGAGACATTTTCCGACATTTTCCGATTCACCAAACATTGCGTACCGTACGCCGGTCTTCACGTAACGCCCATATTTGCCTATAAATAGTCAAAGAAACGTCCATTCATTCATTCATTTTGACTGACTGCATGAAGAAGATCGCAGGAAATGACGACAGAACAGCTAAAAAAGACATCTCACACAGTGTCAGATTTTGGTTATTTTGGGGAGGTGGAGATAAATCATATTGTTTGGTGGATGCAGTTTGAACCAGTTGCAGCATGGAGGTCGGATCTTCACCAAAATAAATAAATAAGTGGTCCGAAAAAAGTTAATGACAAAAAGAATACACATAGCCTTCCTCAGGCAGTGTGTTTGTACCGGGGACAGAAGACACCCCCTTGATGAGAAACTCTAAGAAATGATCGGGGAATCCCCCCGGTGTGGAGTCATGACGACTGGATCTGAATTATGTCGGCACCACGCAAACAACCCCAATGTAAAGTGAATGAGGCTCCTTTGTCGTGGTGCACACACGCATTTCTACAACGTGCATTGTGTGTAATGCAACTGTTAATTTTATTAAATTAGTTTGTTTTTAAGGAAGGCCAGAGCTTCAGCTGTGTCAAATAGATTGTTCCCTTTAGTTAACGTTATTTAAAAGATAATGATCATGTCTTGTATTACGAGCGTCCATTCCCATTGGATAACGGAGAATTTTACACCCGGAAGTAAGTAGCCTATTCTCCTTACTGTCGATTGATTTTACAGTGATATCTGCACTACTCATCGACTAAAAAACACCAAATTGTCCTTGTTAATTACACAACATTGATTGGTTTGAATTGTGTGCAATGCTTTTGTATTTTCCCCCTTCGATTCGGAGAAACAAATATTCTTTCGGAGTTTTTGGACGGCAGAAGACACTACACTACCCAGAATCCTCAGCTATCGTTTGGGACTACACCATGAACCCCGTGATCAGTCCTCAAGTTCTTTGATTGGTTGACCTCCAACTGCATTCCATATGAAAAAAACGTTTCGTAAAAGAGAAAATCATACTTTATTCAGCAGTGCTTGCTTTACTCTTTGATAGTCATCACATGAATGCATTGTAATAAATGGTTTGGCTGCATTAAATATTACACATCTGTCTTAGTTCTTTATTTATCTACAGAGATCGGGCATCAGAATACACCGGAAACTATTCTTTTACCGTTCTGTTTTAATTTCACAATAAAGTTAGTAGTAATATTTTGTTTTGATATTATTGTTTTTTATTAACTACTAGACGACTGGGTCATGTTAAGACCATCTTTTTTTGGTTGCTATGGGTTTTTTCCATCGCTTTTGTGTTACAAATATCAAAACAATAACAAAATAATATTCGTCGTAAACTAAACCGGAAACAGCAGTATATTTTATTTTGTTAACACTGTAAACTTGACAGCCTTTTAACCTATGCTTTTAACCCAAACCACCTACTGGTTAAAGCACGTTATTACACGTTTAGAGTAATTGCAATGCAGGAAGATTGTGTTGCTTTTTAATGACTGTTTAAAATGCCTTTTTCTTAATGTCTTTCATTTTTGTAACGCACTTTTAAATGTGTTATATTTTATGAAAACATTCAAATATTAAGAGTACATACAAAATAGTGGGAAAGTAGAAGGTCAATTATATAAATATAGAATAGAAAATATCAAGAAGATACTCAAATGATATCTAGAGTAAAACAGTTTAGTGCCTGATAGGAGGATGTGCTAACTAATAAGGCTTTAATTAAAGAAATGTGCAGAATACGACAGTGTAATGGTGGAAGTATGCACACATTGATAGATGTCTTGTAATGCACTGTTGATGAACCTGTGACCCAAGTTGTTCATTCATTGCATAACTACACTGTTGTGTATATGATATGTCAATAAACCTTAGAAAATCTTGAAATCTTGAAAGGGATGTGCAAAATAGCAATTATATACAGTCTTTAATGAACTATTAGAGAATAACGAGTAATGAATATGCTTTAAATGGATCTGCAGATAAATATTTAGTCTTCTCAAGCAACCAACTATCAAATATCTCGCCTGATTGTTGGCACTTGACAATCACCTTCACTGAATTTCATTCAGGTGTAACTAAAGTCTGATTTAAGGGTTGTTTATATTTCACATCATTAATCCAAATCTGTAAAGTAACTAAAATAAATGTAGTGGATTAAAAATACCAGGTTAACCTTAAAGAAAGCCCTCAGGATTATAAAAGACCACCATCACCCCAGCCACAAACGGTTCTGTCTGCTGCAGTCTGGCAGGCGGTACCGCAGCATCCGGACTAAAACCACCAGACACAGAGACAGCTTCATCCCACAGGCCAGAAGACTATTAAACACCTGAACTTAGAAATAACATTCATCTGGCTGCTACTTAGAAATTATTTATCTAATATATCATATTCCAATCACTTGTATATAGACTCTTATTGCACTATTTCACTATTTTTTCTGTGCATCTGTTTTATTGCGTAGCACTGTTGGAGGAGCCTGTGACCTAAGGGGGGGAGGGGGGTAGGACACGTTCGATTCCTGTTTTGAATAGTGTGCCGTAGATGGGTTTCATTCCATTTCAAAGTCCTTTTGGACGCTCTGTGTAAACGTCGCGCATCCAATCACAGAGGTTGAGGACTGATCACGGGGTTTGTCAAGCTAAGCACATGATGTAGTCCCAAACGATAGCTGAGGATTCTGGGTAGTGTAGTGTCTTCTGCCGTCCAAAAACTCCGAAAATATATTTGTTTCTCGAATCGAAGGGGGGAAAAATACAAAAGCATTGTACACAATTCAAACCAATCAATGTTGTGTAATTAACAAGGACAATTTGGTGTTTTTTAGTCGATGAGTAGTGCAGATATCACTGTAAAATCAATCGACAGTAAGGAGAATAGGCTACTTACTTCCGGGTGTAAAATTCTCCGTTATCCAATGGGAATGGACGCTCGTAATACAATACAGGGGACATGATCATTATCTTTTAAATAACGCTAACTGAAGGGAACAATCTATTTGACACAGCTGAAGCTCTGGCCTTCCTTAAAAACTAACTAATTTAATAAAAATAACAGTTGCATTACACACAATGCACGTTGTAGAAATGCGTGTGTGCACCAAGACAAAGGAGCCTCATTCACTTTACATTGGGGTTGTTTGCGTGGTGCCGACACGCAAATGTAACAAAGTTCGTGACTCCACCACGCATTGTGGTGTTAAGGAGTCGTGGTGGAGTCACGCATTCTGGTGAGATCAGGTTGAGCCTGTGCATCTCAACCCCCCCCCCCCCCCCCCCGCAGCAACTCTATATCCACCAGATAGAGGAAATACAACTAATGTGTTGTGTTATATTAGCTGTACAATTGACCACATATGGTGTTCTTAGTTTCCATACCTCCTGTGTTTTATGAGCGACTTATCAAGTCTTAGCAAACGGCATAAAACATGATTAAACATGGTAGTATATAAAACCATGCTCGTACAACCTATAGAAATGCAAAACCGCATCATTTATGAGAAAACATTTCATAACATTAACACAACATATTTGAGGTGGTTTTAAATAACATATCCGTATTTATTTATTTCTCCAAGTTATGTTTTTGTGTGCACTGAGGAGTCGCAAACAGGCATTTGTTAAATCATTTTAAGATTGGCTTTAATCAATGTTTGAAAATGAATTCTTCATATATGATAAATGAGAGGTAACATTTTGTTTATGATAGGCTATTATTTCCACATATTTCTCTCCATTCTTCCTTCTGCCAACGGTGTCGCAGTTTCTCGTCCCTCCCGTTTTTGTGCTTAGTGCTTAGCATGGGTCAGAGTTTGCGTGGAGGACCGCACGTTTTCCCGTCAAGTTAGTATTTTATAAATCGCAAACATAGCGAGGAAACTGGCGTACGCCATTTTTTGAGCGTATATCCCTTTATAAATGAGGCCCCTGGTCTAATGTGGTCTACATGTAAAAAAGCACTGAAATTTCCCTTGTTTGTATTTTCACAAATAGAATAAAGGTTTCACAAATCTCAAACTGTGTTATAAAGAATCTTTAGACTCTGGGATAATCCAGTCCAAATAAATCGGCAATGCAGTGATTTAAGAGGTTCAAACACGGAGGATTGTTCGCTCAGCGCTGTAAATTAAATGTCCCTTAACTTTCCCCTTAACTGCCGAATCGGATGCTCTGAATCGGAAGCCAACTTCAGCGTCGTACATAAAAGCACAGTCAAAAATACACAAGGTGAGGCAGACAGTACTCTGCCGCACTGAAGGGGGCGCACGTGAGCCCAAAGGTTCTTGTTGCTACTGTTATTCTACACAGAGATGGTAAACGCAAACAACAAGCTAGCTACAAAATAAAGTAACAGAGATTTTTGTCCAGAAGGATAGGCGCATGGACTTCATCTTCAAGTAAAGGTAAGACCACAATTGTATTGAAAATTGAATCTTACTGAGAGAGAACAATCCAATATTTAAATAAAACTACAATTTTGTAGGTATCCTTTTGTTGAACGGTCTGTTTAAAATTATTCGAAGCATCAGACTAAAAAAGCCTTTGAAAATAACGAAATATTTCGATTAAAGTAAAAAAATATAACAGAATATTTGTAAATCTGTCTCTGAAAGAGTCAGTACCTCGCCAGCCATGAACCTCATTGCACGAACACAGAGCAAACTAGCAACATTTGGTAGTGACGTTTAGTGTCAAAACTCAGCAGGTACAGGCCAGTAAGGGACAGGCAGAAGACAGGTCAGGGCCAAGCAGAGAAAGGGAAGCCAGTAGGTAGCAGCGGCAAACCGTCAGGGCCAAGGTATTCAGAGAATACCCTGGAACACTCAGATAAAATAAACAAAACATCGATTTAATTATATAAATAAAATGTATATAAAATGAATAAATGAGAATCGTATCTGTGTTGTTGATCTGTAATATGACAGTGTTACGTTGATTTGTTTGTCCTTCTCGGACCATGCACTACTCATTTCAGTGGTTTTGTGTTAGAAAAGAAAGCAACCAATCAGATCTCTTTCTGGTCTCTGGGTAGAATGTCCTTCAACCAAGGTATTCTACATCCTTGATAGAATGCCCTGGCCGTTGCACTGAATGAGAGTGTACGTTTGGACTGACAGTTTGATCAACCAATCATATATTGATTTGTAGCCAATGGGCGTATTCTTTCAGTTTCCCTCGGTTCCAGGGTATTCTATAACAGTGGTTCTCAAACTTTTTTCAATAATGTACCCCCTTTGAAAAAGAAATTCAGCCAAGTACCCCCTGATCAGCGCAAAAACTATTTGTTAAGGAAAAAATGCCTATATAAAGAGGTACAGTGCTGCTGCACCATCAGTGTCTGATTTATTAAAACAACAACCTTGTAACTGAGGAACACTTAAATGCTACATTTCAAATGTTTACAATCCATCACTAAATCCATGGCAAACCAATTTTAACATCATGCAATAACACTGAGATGACATTAGTTGCTTTGAACTGATCTTTTTAATAAGTTGTACTTACAATTTAGTGAGAAACATGGGCTTGTGCTTCACTGAGGATCTTTGTCATTCTGACAGGGAGGCAAACTGCAGTTATTACACTTTGCGGGATTTCTCCATAGGATTTTGAAAAATAGCTCAAAATAATGTAGTATTTTGAGCATGGCCGTCATGGCCGCCGGTGAAAATCCTACCCTAGTTTACAGTAGTCCCTCGTTCTTATTACACATCCATGTTGTAGTCCGCTGTATAGAAAACTGTAGTTTCCATAGTTTCCCCACAGCAGCAGACGCACATTCATGACGTCCGCTGGTGCATCATAAACACGTCGGATAGTACTAAAGTACCGCAGTCTCTTCTCCTAAGTCCTTTTGAATTCTCCTATCCACTATCCCTTAATCCCGTGACGTTTCACTCAGAGGTCAAGGAATTAGGGATCGACCGATATGGCTTTTTCAAGGCCGATACCGATTATTAGTAATCAAGGAGACCGATATCCGATATTTGGAACCGATATACATTTGCAGTCAAAAAAAAATCTTGGTGTCAAAATGTAGAATAACACAAACTCCAACAGAATTCAACACAACTTCTTTGAAATGCATTTAAGCATAGCCTATATTATGTTTAATTAACTTTTAAACATCTTACAACTGGTTTCTTCTCTGTGCCCTTTTCTTTAGTGCAGTCATCTGCAATGAGTTAGAGAGACAATAAGTGGGGCTGCAGGCTGACATGCTTAACTAACAATAATGCTTAATGTATTATATCTGTCTGTCTAGCATAACATCCCAATAAGCTGCTTGCAACTGCAAAACACTAGTGCTAGCTAATGTTTTGCAAACTATTAAGGCTATTACAGTAGACCTAACGTTAGTCTAGTAGCCTCACTTCTAATATGTTGCTAAACATTTGCTAGATACATGTTGGCTAGCTAATGAGCTTCACATATCAACCTGAAAAACTGCGAGGCTCCACTTCACTCGCAGCCCCTCCCCCCTCCCACAGTTACTCCGCTGCGAGACGCTGCACGCACCCTGTGTAACTGATAGAATTGGATCATAAGATCGTGGTGTTTTTGCAACTTCAGCATAGGGGATAGGGATGTTTATTGAACTTCGGTTTAACACATGTATGGCTCTGCCGCTCAGCGCTGCTGCTTGCTTCAGTCTGTGTCTGCATTCTTTTGCACCTGCCTGTAATCTGAGAAGGTCCCGCCTCTCTGGCTGGCTCCCGCCCGGAAATCTTCAGTAATAGCCTATCAGATAGCGCTGTGGGCGGGACATTGCTCGTGTACACAGAAGAGACTTCTCAATACTCAAATTTCCCCTCCTCGACTCCTGGACTCCTCGGTCCTCCGGTAGTGACCCGGAAATGAATTTCAGCGCGCCATTTTGAAGGACGTCTCATTTCTCTAAATGCACACCGAGGACCGAGGATCGAGCGTCGAGGAGGCTCTCTGGAGGAGCTATAACCGAGGATACACTGATGGTTCCTCCACGGCTCCTCCGCGGATGCATTTCCGGGAAAGGTGGAGGCGTGACGCACGGCCGGACTTATCTCAGCCAATGACAGCTCTGCATGCAACCCCTGGATATTATTTTAGAACCTGCTCTCATCGCAACGCGATGTTTACAGTGATAACAGCTGTGAGGTGCAGAAAGCAGAGCAGTGTGTAAAATATATATCACTCAGTATAACATGCCTACTCTCTTTATTTGCTTTAGTTTAGTAGATATCTACAAACAAAGAGTCGATATTTTTCTAAAACCATTTAGTGCTTCACATAATAAAATACACAACGGCTGTAGCCTGATTATGCTTTAGGAGCTGTAGGTGTGTGTGTGGTACAGTGTGTAGGTGTGTGTGGTACAGTGCGTAGATGCGGCGGACAGACGGGTCTCAGTTGGTTTGATGTCCTTACTTTTAATACTTGCAAATACAACGTTTGGCCCGTAATTTCAATTCCCCATTTCAGCGACGAGAGAGAGGGGGGGGGGGGGGGGGGGGGGGGGATATATCCAGTCTCTGATTGTGTTACGTTATTATGAGAGTGCTCTCATACTTTAAATTGCATATATTTATATAAATATATTTGTGTCTGTGTGTCCGCATCTGTAGCCTGGTATTGTCTCATTATACCGCACTCTCAATGAATTCAAAGTCAATATGTGGGGGAACAATGTTCAGCTGATCCAGCAGAGATTATAAAATATGACAAAACACTTGACAGATGATGCAGCTGTTGCCACGTAATAATGAACGGACGTCGCTTTAATATGACCGCTCAGAGGAGAGGAGTTCTCATTTCTTTAAACGTCTGCTGCTTCCCCTCCTCTCTCCTCGGTTCCCCTCCTCGGTCCTCCGCTCGCATCTCCTGTGGGCGGGTCTAAGTATCGAGGAGGGGAGTCGAGGAGGGGAAATTTGAGTATTGAGAAGCCTCTAGAGTGGTGACTGCAGCCAGAGAAACGAGATGGGTCTGGCTGCAGACCGCAGCAAGGAGGCGTTTCCTATAGGGGCGTTTCCTATAGGGGCGTTTCCTAACTTTTTTTATCCAATAGCAACTTAAGGGATTCCAGCTGCTTTTATAAATCCTCGCAGAAGAAGTCATTGTTCTAGTGATGGGAATTCCGGCTCTTCTTGCTGAGCCGGATCATTTGGCTCACCAAGAAGAGCCGGCTCTTTCGGCTCCCAAAGGGCTCTTCAGTTTACCACATATTATACCTTTTAATTAAATCAAATGTAGCCCTGTTTTGACTAATGATTTATATGTGTACACATATATCACTTAAATTATTCAAGACATCCTTTGTACTAAAGTATTCAAAAGTAAAAATTACATGTTTAATATAAATTATTTGCTGTGGCCAATTGTTTTCATTGCATTTACAGACCCGTGTAACTCTCTGATAACACCCAATGAATGCATTGACTTGTTTGTAGAACCACGCTACACGAAACAAATGGCAACACCTATAAAAACTATTTAAAAAAAGGGGCTACTGTATCAACCTATATAAAGTATATAAATATAGTTGTTCTCCCTGCAGGAGAGGGGAGTGTGCTTTGAGATCAACTGCTAGGCTGCAGCGGGGAGAAGAGGGGGACAAAAAGAGATCTCCGTCCTCCGTGTTTTATTCTTATAGAAGTAAGAAGAGAAGTAATGGGTCAGAAACCCTCCTTTTTACGCAGCGGTCCAGACATAGACATCATAGCTACGGCGACATATATTCAGTTGCCAGTTACTTTTGGCATTAGGGCAGGGATATCTTTCAAGGTTTGACATAATGAATTGTGCTACTTTTAAAGCAAGCAACGATGTTTTCAAATCTGTAATCAAAAAGCTCCTCAAAAACACTATAGAAGCAGTTCCTGCCGTTGTTACGTTAGTTCAAACAGTAACAACGGACTACTTTTCTTAGCGGATGCATGTCAATTTAAATCAATACAAAAAACAATTTTTTAAATCAATAAAATCTTTTTCTAAATCCATAAAAGCATTTCAATTATTATTGGGAGTCATGTCGTTACTTTGTTGAGAATGTGGCCATGTGTAATAAGCGGGATAATGTCCACATTGCACATTGCATAATGTGCCTTCATGCCGATCTAGATCCCTCCGCAAAAACAAAAAACGGCTCGTTCGCGGGCGAGAGCCGGCTCCCGTCGTTCACTATAGGAAACGCCCCTATAGGAAACGCCTCCTTGATGCGGTCTGCAGCCAGACTTTTATTGAGAGAAACGGCCGCATCAGAGCCAAAGTTTTATCGGCAATTTGATTAAAAAAAGGACGATACCGATAATCGGTCAAATGCGGAATATCGGCCCCTACAAGGAATAGACGATAGGGTTAGAATTTAGGAGCTGATTTTTGGACTATTCGACTGCAGCCCCTGGCTTGATTTACCGAGTTGATAACCAGCGTCGTAGGACCGCTTAGTGAGATCTCGTTTGTTAGGGTTAATTAAGATAACTCAAACATATCCAGGGTCTGTTGAACTGGCTTACAGTACCCGCCGCCCCTGCTTACAGAGCACCTCCTCCAACACACACGAACGCGCACATGACCAATGAGGGTAAGAGATAAGTTTGTGCACAGATGGAAGGCTGACAGGCAGCTATTGTGGCCGGGCCGGCTAAAATTATTGGTGGTGCTTTTTACAGCGCTACGGCTTCCACAGATTACATTTTTTTTATGTATTTATTGTCAAAGCATTTAATGTATTCATTGCTATCGGGACATTAAGAGCATTCCATGGAATATAACAAAGTGTTTCTGAAATAAATTACATACCCCACCTTTAAGTTGGCGTGGCGCTGTACTCGACTGTAGTTCGTGCATTTATCAAACGGGTTAGTTTCCCCAGAACTCATGTTTTACAATATTCCAAATGCCTATGGAGAAGGCCTCCAAAAATACGTCTAATCTAATTTCTTTTTTTTTTAATATTGAATAATTATTTGTTTAGCTGCTGTGTTTTATACCTTTTTATCGGTTCCTGTAGCCAGGTGTTTTTTTGCTATTTTTTTTATTTTGAAAACAAAAGAACGTTTCCACTTCACCCTGTTTATTGAAATCAATTGTTCAAGATAATTTCTGATTTAATTGAACTGTCAAATGCACGTGAATACTTCATCTGTTGGGCCAAAAGACAGCCGTACAGTTTTATAGGGCTAATTAAAGTATTTAATGTGTATTAATAATAATCCAAAACTAAGTAAACACTTCAGAGTGATATTTGTCATGGTGGCTCCTTCATGATGGCAGGGATGAGACACTGTGATAAACAAACGGGACCTTGCTTCCCCTGTAAAAATCCAAAGCAATTATTGGAGAGCAGTGAATCTTTGCAATCTAATAGTGCTCTCAGTGTTCTTTTCAGGCTTTTGAACTAATTCGTGATTGATCGCTAATTATCGGTGACGGGGCCCCTGGAGACAGCAGGGCCCCTCCTTCCTTTTTACAGCGTGAAAGCAGCCATAACTTTCAAACAGTCGACTGCGCCTTGTTCTGGTGGCTCAATAGTCTTCAAGACGTTTGAATAATTATTGTGGCTTTTTTCCCAATAAAGAAGGTGCAGCCTCCCTACAATAAAGCGCTGGAAACACGATATTACCTTGTGGACGGTGCAATAGTCTGGGGCCCAGGTAAATAGTCCTATAGCAGCAGTTCTTCCACTGCGTCATGAATTTCTAAATATGTCCATACCAATCAGATGTTCAAATGTAATCTCCAAGCCTCACATTTAGAAAGTCCAGCTGAAGGGTATTACTTCTTGTTATTGACTTTGCTGTTGAGTCACAATCATTGGATTGATAACCTTCCCTGCGTAATGACAGGAGAGTCTCTTAATAGCTCGCCGATTGAGGTCGGCTGTTTGGATGTGAATCACTCTGCCAACAAAAGCATTAACAAAGAGCGGCATCAATGACAATGTATTTATTTTTTCAAGGTCGGATCAATTGAGGGGCAGGTTTTGTCCTGGAAATCTATTCCCCCCCAATGTTCTCTGTGCTGCAGGATCCAGACTATAACAGTGGAGCCTGTGTGGTGATGCTGCTTCAGTGCTGGGCTGGTTAACAAGAGGAACTCCTGCTATAGACTGCATGGACATGGACCAATAAGCAGGTAGGTCACCGACCCTTTGACCAATGAATGTACTTAATCAGATAAGAGTTATATAATATTTGTGATTTAGAATCATAGCTACCAGCAAAACTCTGTTTTTTCTCTTTAGTGGAAACAGTCATTTAGATAATAAAAGAGCAGGGGTTCCCCATGGCAAGTTTATATGAATATAATATTCAACAATCATCTAATTTAAAAAAAGAAGAAAAAAAGCAATTCAAATTAGCTACAACTCCAACAAATGGATGATTAACTCTAGAATTTTTTTATTTCTGGCTATTTTGAAAGAAGAATTTTTAAAGATTTTTAACTTTTTTTACACGAATGTCATTTGTTTGTAAAACACTATTGTTCAGATATAACGAAACATATGAAATAGTCCATATTGATGTAATGCAATATGTGACTTTTCAATACTTTTCAATACTTTTTACCTTTTTATAGACAAAACCCTTAGTTGCTTAATTGCCAGCATGAACCAACAATAAATCAAATTACTACTGGTATACTACTACTACTACTGTTCATTCTGAGTCTTCAGTTAGTTCACTAGTAGCCTTGGATTTGACATAACGATTACATTTTATAATTGTTTATGTTGCATTTGAGGATCTTACAGTAAGCTTTTAATAATCGGTGTCATAAAAAGGATATTGATTCGGTCTCTTTCTTGAGTTGTCTCAAATAGCCTACTAAGTAAAAATGTTTGTGTTTGAAGTTATACCTGTAGACTAAACCTAGAGAAGCAGCATTTAGTTGTTATTCACCAAGTATTTGATAATATTCTAGAAATCCTGAAGTCTCAGTTCTTCAAAATCAAGGCTCAAAACTTTTCTTCTTGCCACAGCTTTTAATGAGTGGAAATTGGAATGTACTTGCATTGTCTTGCAAGTAGTGTATTTATCATCCTACTTAAGGTTATTTTTATCCTACATTATGTTTTAACCCTTGAAATCATTTTAAATCCATCTCTTATGAATCCTGTTGTGTGTATTCTAATATTTTGTATATTGCCTTATACTTTTTCTTAACCTGTCAGGGCTCGACATTATAAATGGCCCGCTGGCCCTTAAGCACTAGACACCCCGGGCCAGCATAACGTACTTTCTACTTGCCCGCTTGGGCCACTAAACATATTGTTTAAAAAAAAACGTTTCCTGTGGTATTGGTATTTTGACTAGCAATGTTGTTTAATTGTTTCGTTTATTAACGCTACAACATAGCGTTTCATGAGTCGCTTGTCGTTGGGTGAAAAGCAGCTGTTTGCTGCGGTGCGCAGCGCGAGCAGGCTCCCGTGAGCGGGAGCGCGCTCGTTCACTACAGACTATCGCGCCACCTAACCATTCGCCAACATGTTTTTAATACCAGCGGTAACTGGCCAAGCGCCGAGCAAAAAACAATCTCCAAATAAAAGAAAGTCACCGGAGGAATTAAAGGAGAGTGACAGGGATCATGAGAAGAAGAGGGAGAGAAAGAAAGTTTCAGCCAGCTTGATCGATGGAGTTGGCTTCTATAGAGTGGTGCAGTGACGCGTCCTAAAACCCTTTTATAATCTATCGATTCGATTTATGATTCGAAAATTATAAAAGTAGGGTAGACATGTGCAGTGGCGACTGGTCATTAGGCCCACAGCCCCACCTAGTGTCAGCAGAAAGTATTAAAATAATGATTACAACAAAATGCAAAAAATAAATTAAAAAATATATAAAATATATTTTAAGATCATGTTTAATCATCTGATTCGTCTCATTGCTGTTTTAGTATGTGTTCTTCTAATTAGTGTCTACAGTGTGTGCCTATTGAGCTGTTTAGAGCCATGTGGGACAAAACCTGATCCCGCCCCTCCCTCTGACTGTCTAAAGAGGCTTCTCAATACTCAAATTTCCCCTCCTGGACTCCTCGACTCCTCGGTCCTCCGGTAGTGACCCGGAAATGAATTTCAGTGCGCCATTTTGAAGGACGTCTCATTTCTCTAAATGCACACCGAGGACCGAGGATCGAGCGTCGAGGAGGCTCTCTGGAGGAGCTATAACCGAGGATACACTGATGGCTCCTCCGCGGATGCATTTCCGGGATCGGTGGAGGCGTGACGCACGGCCGGACTTATCTCAGCCAATGACAGCTCTGCATGCATCCCCTGGATATTATTTTAGAACCTGCTCTCATCGCAACGCGATGTTTACAGTGAGAACAGCTGTGAGGTCCTGCAGAAAGCAGAGCAGTGTGTACAATATATATCACTCAGTATAACAGGTATACTCTCTTTATTTGCTTTAGTTTAGTAGATATCTACAAACAAAGAGTCGATATTTTTCTAAAACCATTTAGTGCTTCACATAATAAAATACACAACGACTGTAGCCTGATTATGCTTTAGGAGCTGTAGGTGTGTGTGGTATAGTGTGTAGGTGTACACACCTACACACTGTACCACACGCACCTATACACTGTACAACACGCACTGGTACAGTGTGTAGGTGCGTGTTGTACAGTGTGTGTGTTGTACAGTGCGCAGATGCGGTGGACAGACAGGTCTCAGTTGGTTTGGTGTCCTTACTTTTAATACTTGGAAATACAACTTTTGGCCCGTAATTTCAATTCCCCATTTCAGCGACCAGAGAGAGGGGGGATATATATTCAGTCTCTGATTGTGTTACGTTATTATGAGAGTGCTCTCATACTTTAAATTGTATATATTTATATAAATATATTTGTGTGTGTGTGTCCACATCTGTAGCCTGTTATTGTCTCATTATACTGCACTCTCAATGAATTCAAAGTAAATATGTGGGGGAACAATGTTCAGCTGATCTAACAGAGATTATAAAATATGACGAAACACCGTGGCAACAGCTGATGCAGCTGTTGCCACGTAATAATGAACGGACGTCGCTTTAATATGACCGCTCAGAGGAGAGGAGTTCTCATTTCTTTAAACGTCTGCTGCTTCCCCTCCTATCTCCTCGGTTCCCCTCCTCGGTCCTCCGCTCGCATCTCCTGTGGGCGGGACTAAGTCTCGAGGAGGGGAGTCGAGGAGGGGACATTTAAGAATTGAGAAGCCTCTTAAGTGAACTGACTGCAAAAACTACACTGCGCATGCTCAGAGTATTTTCCTATTTAATGTGTTTGGCAAAAAATAATGACCATAGGGGCAAAGTGCTGATAATTCAGAGCTGATTGGCTGTAAGTACGTGTGCCGCGAAAAGTGTGGTGTGTGAAGAGGAGACGAGAGAGCTGCAGTGAGGCGTCCTAAAACCAAGAAGTAAGCTGCGCATGGCTTCCCTCCACAAAAAAGCAACGAGATTTCTCCATAGGATTTTAGAAAATAGCTCCAAATAAGATCTGTGGGAAACGTAGCTGTTAGATAAATGTACGTTTTGTTCAGCCGGATAATATCCACATGTCTACCCTACTTTTATCATTTTCGAATAAAAAATCTATTGATTAGATTAGATTTATGATAGACTTTTGAAACTACAAGAAGATAAGGAGGACTTTTACAAAAAAGTTATAGAGATTTTTGTCCAGAGGGATAGGCAAATGGACTTAATCTTCAAGTCAAGGTAAGACTGCAATTTTATTGAAAATGGGATCTTACTAAGAGAGAACAATTCAATATTTAAATGATACAATTACATTTTTTTGGGTTTCCTTCTGTTGAACTGTCTGTTTAAAAGTAGTTGAAGCATCAGACAAAAAAAGCTTTTGAAAATAATATTATATTTTGATTTAATATATTTGTAAACCTGAAGAGTCAGTGCCAGTGCCTCACCAGCCATGAACCTATCTGCAGAAGCTTATATATAGACATCCGAGTTGTTTGTGCCCCACCACTTTTGTACATATAGAAACGCCACTGGACATGTGGAGATTATCCGGCTGAACAAAACGTGCATTTATCAAACAGGTTTGTTTTCCACAGACCTTATTTCCAGCTATTTTCCAAAACCCTGTGGAGAAATCCCATTGATTTTGTGGAAGGAACCAGCAGCTTACTTCCTGGTTTTATGAGGCGTCACTGGCTGCACCTCTCAATATGATGCCAATATAAACAAGGTCTTCTGTCGGCTCTGTACATCAATGCCGACCTATGCTGACAAGTAAGTGAAGAGTAGAACATATAAAGGTATTGGCTATAGGGAAATGTCCCAGCAGTTTAGGATAATGAAGGATCTAATCTATAGCCATTACATTTCTAACTCCTAATGACAGGAAGGCAGAAAGTGCATTATACAAATAATAATACTCATAATAATAGCAGACATTTTTTAACTGACCACAATATCATTATTTTAATAAACCAAATATGAACAATTGAGGAAAATGAGGAAGAACTGATTGTTCAAATGTCGTAGTACTAGTAGTAATGTAGTTAGTGCATAAATTACTATTGCAACAAATGTGTTAATTTTTTTCATTTTAAGTCGATTTTTTTTGGACGAATGCTCCGGGCCAGTGGTTACAATGGTGGGGCCAGTGATAATACAATTCCACCGGCCCGGAGGGCCAGTGGCATTTTACCCTTAATGTCTACCCCTGCCTGTATGCCTTTATGTTTTACTCTGTGTAAATTGCCATGTTGAAAGGTGCTATACAAACAAACATGACAGGCCTGTGTTTCTCCAGAGCTATGTCCCGTTAACATAGTACATACAAATTGCATATAGTATTTACAAAAAAAAGAAAGCCTGCTTGAAATGACCATGCAGTATGAAGTTGTAAAATGCCTCGCAACAAGGATTTTCTCTAAAGTGATGCACCCTGTAGACTGACTGCAGTATGAGTTAAGTCCAAAGGGTGGTACTAGAGATCCATGTTTGGGTTAACTCCACACAGGCTGTTTAACAGCCAATGAAAAGCACAAGAGGGAAATCTTGAGCCCCATTTCGTACCTTCCTCAAAAGTGCTCAATATCAGAAGTTCGGAAAAACTTTGTTATCTCCAATAGTTTGTCCAAAGTCACTGTTTTCTTGTCTTGTGCATGACCTGTTACAGCTAGAACATGTCTATTGGCGACTGAGGCCTGTGTTATGTGCCTTGTTTGTGCTATTGAAGTACGAAACAAAGAATGTGTTTTAAACATTTGTTGCTAATAATGCTTCGAGCTTTGTGTCAATATAATAGCATATAATCACGTCCATCAACGCCTGGACAAAATAGATCAATACTTTTGCAAAATCAATTAATTGTTTTATCAATGGGTGAAAGGGTTTCAGAGGGAGTATTTCACAGCCAACTTACAATTAGTCCAACTTGGACATTGTAATTGTTCTTCGTCCTTCCTCTACCGATTTGTAGTCCAGCCTTCTGAGAAGATGTGAAAAGGCGGAAACTATTTACCTCTTATAATAGTCCCAAATATAATAATTAATTTAATTTGATAACATTCACATTTTATGGTATATTTCTTTTATGGTATATTTTATTATTAGATGGATGTTTTAAGGGATATCTTAAATTGCTGAAAGTGCTCCTATAGGGCTGGAAGACATACCGTATTTGTCTACATTTTAAAACTCTGAAATTTGCTTAACAACTTGAGAAGTCTTTTAGGCAACATGCAATACCTAAATCACTAAATAAGATTTAAGTTATAATGAAAATTCCCAGATTCATTCTGGGAAAGTAGCATTGTTTTAAGAATAATAATTTAATTTAGGGATGCACGATATCGATTTTTTGAAACCGATACCGATAACTTCCTGCTTCTCAAGACCGATACCGATAATAATATAATATATATATATATTAAATGTACCTGTAGTTTTTGCACACCTGGTTGTAAAAAAAAACGACTAGTAGTGAGCAAATGACATGAGCATTACTACTATGAACAAAACAAAGCCAAGAACAGTTTTGACTCTTCAAAGTGACCATATTTATTTTCCCAAATAAATATAATTGAGTCAATCAGTCAATGTCAATGTGTTTCCCCTGAACAATGAGTGGTCCATATTAAGAAATGGAAACAACTATTACCTGGCATTTATAGGACAGCAAGCCTATCAAACATTGCCAAAAGCTCGTTGCCTTTTTCCCTCCTCGTCGGAACTTCTGCTTGCATTTGTTAATACAAATAGGCAAGCGAACTATCTAACTCTGAAACTTTGAAATAGTCCCATACTACCGACGACATGTTTGTTTAGCTGTCCTGGCTTCACGGCCGCACAGCCATTTACGTCACAGCCAGGCATGAGAAGGGAGCGCTGGATTGTGAAAAACTCTCCTCTACCTAAACCACTAATACCACAGTACTGGCAAAACGGGAGGAGCCGAGTGAAAAACAAGCGCCCCTCATCCAATCCACCCACACCAAAGTACTTTTTTCTTTTTTTTACCCCAAAAATATATTGTGTATTATCGGGCTATTAATACTTTTATCGGGTTTATCGGGATGACGTCATAATTCCTAATATTGGACCGATAATTATCGGGCCAATAATTATCATGCACCACTAATTTAATTGATTTGTTTTTATCTTTATATATCTATTTAGATTATTCTAGATTATAATGATATAATATCAAAACTGTATTTGTAATTATTTTTCTTATTTTGCCGCTCGTTAGCAACGTCATACTTGTATACATCCACAACTCTGCTTAGCAAGTCCAATTGTCCGCGTGTGCTTTCCGACATGTGTTGGTTTATTGACTGAGGAACGAGAAAACAAACAACTGCTTGCAACCATTATTGCCTCCCCCCCCCCCCCCTCACTATGCACTTAGCTTGGACACCAGTATATCACACATCTGTGTTTGCGCAGTAGCAGGTTGATGGACAACTGTTTCTCTATGGCCTATAAACAGCTTGTCCCCTCCCTGCCTCTTTCACATGGTGGGGGTGCTGGTGGTGGTCAGGGGGGGTTAAGGTTCATGAATGTTGCAGCGTGTTTGTCTGACCCTCTTCATTTAATCCAGACAGGCTGACGGAGGCAGCAGGTTGTGGCAGAGGGGGGCAGCAGAGCTGGAGTTAATGACAGGGCTTTGTTTGGCGCTGAGGGCTCTGGTCGGGATAGGCTCCAGCCAGACAATAGCGGGGGTCACAGGTCCTTGGGGACCCAGGGCGAGAGGGCTAATGAGTCAGTATTGAGCTAAGAGGAGCGGGCCGGTGTGGTCTGCAGCCGCCGGCTCAGATGTTCCTGACACGGCCAAGGCCAATTTGTCTGTTTTGTTACTAAGAGGAGGCTGCAAAGCCACCATGTTACAGTCTTATCAGCAGTGGTGTTAAAGATATCCTATCATGCTATTCTTAGGCATATATTATAGGTATCAGATATATACAAATTAGGGCTGTCAAGTTAACGCGTTAATAACTTGAGAAGTCTTAATAACGCGTGAACGCCACTAATTATTTTAACGCGATTAACGCATGTGTATTTTTTTTCCTTGGCCGCCCCGTAGTTTCAGAGCGCATCGAATTTAAAATACCATCTGCTGACAGCCCCGCTCCTGCCGCCCGTTTGTGGCAGACCACACTTCCACGCTCACCGGCAGGCACCGACTGGCCATCGGGAGGACCGGGAGGGTGTGTGTATGTGTGGCCCGAGCGAGAGAGAGACCTTACGTGCATTGTTGTTGTTGTTAGCATCTGGTGATAGCTAGCTGCGCTAACGGATATAAGGAGCTGTTTAAATGAAAACAGAGGAGCGACATTTCGCCACAACTGCACCGAGCACTTGACTTTATGCAGGAAGCCAGACAGCGGGACATTGTAGGAGAAGTCAGCACACTCATGATTGCAGCAACATGATTGCAGCGTCCAGGCAGCTCCCGTTCGAGCATATGCCTTGAGTTGCACATAGCTCCAACGATCCAACGATCCAACAACACACACACACACACACACACACACACACACACACACACACACACACACACACACACACACACACACACACACACACACACACACACACACACACACCACACACACACACACACACACACACACACACACACACACACACACACACACACACACACCCACCACACACACACACACACACACACACACACACACACACACACACACACCACACACACCCACCCCATTTGTATTGTATGAGAGAGGTTCCAGGTTGAATTGAGGCGAATATTTGTAATGTTCAGAGGTTGTCCATCCATCCATCTTCTCCCGCTTATCCGTGGTCGGGTCGCGGGGTAGCAGTTCCAGCAGAGAGCCCCAAACTTTCTTTTCCCTGTTCAGAGGTTGTTGTGTTTAATATTCATGAGAATATTTGTCATTGTTCAAATGATAATAAACATTAGCATAAAGCATATGTCCACTCATATGTTGATAAGAGTATTAAAAACTTGAAAAGATTCCTCTAAGGTACATTTAGAACAGATACAAAATTTGCGATTAATTTGCGATTAATTTGCGATTAATCGCGATTAACTATGGACAATCATGCGATTAATCGCGATTCAATATTTTAATTGACTGACAGCCCTAATACAATATATAAAAAACATATATATGATGTGTTTTGCTCAAATACCAAAACAGATCAAGCATTTAGACATCCCTCATATCCCTCTCTATTTCAGTCCTGTTAGAGAATGGCTGATCTCTGCTGGCCCGCCCCCTTTGAGCACCAGGCACACTGTGAGTTCGGTGACGAGCAGTGCTGTCTGCTCTGCTCAGATAAAGCTAAATGCTGCTGTGATTAAACGCCATATCATGTTCCAAACCACTCCAAGGATTAATACTGAAACAGTATGAAGCTCAAATGCTTATTTTATGGCAGGTTTACTACAAAGTGAGTTCCTTTTTATATCCTGCTTTTTTAAACATACTCTCTCCAGTACAGCGTTAGCTCTGAGTGTTAGGATGCTTGCTAATGTAAACAAAGACCATATTACGTCCAAAACACGTTGCGCATGAATTCTGATAGCAACGTTTCTGATAGGGCCGTGGGTGTAAAGCCAGCCCACATTTCCGATATTGCGTCATATCGGCAGCAAATCTGGATCAGCTCCGTTGTACACCCGTTTTTAGAGATTTGGGTATGGAGGAAAAGAGAGAGGGTTTTGTTTTCTGATATTTTGTGAATTCCCTGGCACACTGGGGACACATATTCATGTATAAAAGACGTACAAAAGTGCATTTTGCATGATAGGTCCCCTTTAATGTACCAAAAGTATAATGTGTGACCATGTAGATTGCTGGTCCACTCAGATTCAGTTTAATATGAAAGCCAGGTCCAAGTATCTTTTGTCAACAGACTTATACTATGTAGTTTAGACCTAGACTTACTTGGGTTCTTGGTCTAGTCCTGGGTGCTTGATACAGTTTGACCCATTTAGGACCTCGAGCAACGTTGGTGCGGCTGTTTACTTGTACGAATAATCGTACAAGCTAATAGATGCATTTTGTACTCCACTACTGTTGGGTGTTACACCAATGTGCTTGCTAAGAGCACAGTGCTACCATGTTTCTGGGGTTTGGGAAGTCTTTGCCTTTTGTTCTTTTCTGTTAGCTCTGGTTACCTATAACACTAAAGATGTACCCTTGATCCACAGACATATAAAAAAACTTAAAAGATAAATCCACTGTCAATCAATCTGCTGAACAGTCAGAAACAATTGTGATTATGCTGTGTTAGGAGTTGTATCAGAACAACGAGGTGCAAACTTGGGTCAGTCACACACAGTCTGCTGTTGCCAGTGTTGCCAACTTAGGGACTTTCTCGCTAAATCGGGCAACTTTCCAAACCCTCTGGCTACTTTCTTTTGTCAAAAGCGACTAGCGACACATTCAGCTACTTTTTCTTGTGTTATTGGAGACTTTTCTGGTGTTTGGAGAATCTGACGTGATGGCACGTAATTGTTACGCAGTTACTTTCCTCAATGAGCAGCGGGTGCTGAGCCCCTCCGCCGTCTCAAAGCACTCAAAGGCAGCCTCGCGCGACAGCTACACTCGAGCGGAGAGGTGGCAAAGTGACCCAAAAGAGACACAGACTGAATATTAATCGCGCAAAGCCATCGCTGATCCCGCTTGCAGTGTGTCTCTTTTGGGTCACTTTGCCAGTCCAAAGCCCGGATAAAGAAGGAAGGTAGCAATTCCATCCCACATAACAATTTAAATTAAATGTGACTAATTCTTTAACAATACTGGACAAAATGTATGTATGTAATGTTGGTCTAGACCAGGGGTACTCAAACTTTTTTATTAAAGGTCCACTTGTGAATTTTATACAAGGTACAAAATTACACAGCAGCCGCTGTTTTTATAGACTTATCCAAGGCATTTAATACTGTGGACCATGGCATTCTATGCCAGAAGTTATCTCATATAGGCCTGTCTGACCAAGCTGTTGGTTGGTTTGCAAACTATCTTTCAAATCGCAAGCAATGTGTACAATTCAGCGGTCTCTCCTCAAGCTTTCTTAATGTGCCCAGAGGCGTTCCTCAAGGTTCGGTCTTGGGACCGACCCTTTTTACTATTTATATAAATGATGTGGGTCAAAGTATTGATGCCTCTGTACATCTATGTGCAGATGATACTGTTGTGTACTGTTGTGCTAGCACTGTTGCCCTTGCATTTGAACGTCTGCAGTCTGCTTTTGACACTTTTCAGTCACATCTGTTCCACATTACATTACATTGCATTTAGCTGACGCTTTTATCCAAAGCGACTTACAATAAGTACATTCGACCAGGAAGACACAACCTTCAAGAAAACAGAATCATATAAGTACATCAAGTTTCATAGAGCCAAACATTTCAAGTGCTACTCAACTGGCTATAGATAAGCCAGTCCTTTATTAGTATATAGTGCTTTGTTAGTAATTCTATCGCTCGAAGTGGAGTCGAAAGAGATGAGTTTTCAGTCTGCGCCGGAAGGTGTGTAAGCTTTCTGCTGTCCTGATGTCAATGGGGAGCTCATTCCACCATTTTGGAGCCAGGATAGCAAACCCACGTGTTTTTGCTGATGGGAACTTGGGTCCCCCTCGCAGCGAGGGTGTAGCGAGTAGGAAGGGCCAGATCCATTCGCAGCATGGTATGCAAGTACCAGTGTCTTGAAGTGGATTCTAGCAGTTACTGGAAGCCAGTGAAGTGAGCGGAGGAGCGGAGTGGTGTGGGAAAATTTAGGAAGGTTGAAGACCAGACGAGCCGATTTTTGGTCGAGCCAAAGTGCTGTACATATAATAAAAGTAGCCTACATGCAGGTAGACCAGCCAGGAGGGAGTTGCAGTAGTCTAGGCGTGAGGTGATGAGAGCCTGGACCAGAACCTGCGTGGCTTTCTGGGTCAGCTGGGGACGTATCCTCCTGATGTTGTAAAGCGTGCATCTGCAGCAACGGGTTGTAGCAGCGATGTTTGCAGTGAAGGACAGTTTGTTATCTAGGATCACACCCAGATTCCTTGCAGTCTGAGTCGGGGAAACAACAGAGGTGCCGATGTTGATTGTCAGGTCAAGAGTGGTACAATCTTTTCCCGGAAGGAAAAGCAGTTCAGTCTTGTCAAGGTTGAGCTTGAGGTGATGAGCAGACATCCACTGAGAGATGTCAGCTAGACAAGCAGAGATGCGTGTGACGACCTGGGTCTCTGAGCGGGGAAAGGACAGAATTAATTGGGTGTCGTCAGCGTAGCAGTGGTATGAAAAACCATGCGGGCTAATGACTGATCCGAGCGAGTTTGTGTACCGGGAGAAGAGGAGGGGACCAAGAACAGAGCCCTGAGGGACCCCTGTAGTTAATTGACAAGGGTCGGACTCGGACCCTCTCCAAGTTACCCTGTAGGTACAGTCTTTGAAGTATGAGGTGCAGAGCCTGAAACTCCAAGTTCTTAGAGTGTGAAGGAGGATCTGATGGTTCACCATGTCGAATGCAGCAGACGAGTCCAACAGGATGATGACAGAGGAGAGGGATGCTGCTTTGGCAGTGTGCAGTTCCTCAGTGACAGCAATGAGAGCAGTTTCTGTGGAGTGACCTGCCTTGAAACCAGACTGGTGCGGATCCAGAAGGTTGTTCTGATGGAGATAACAGGAGAGTTTTTTAAAGACAGCACGTTCAAGTGTTTTAGACAGGAACGAGAGGAGAGAGACAGGCCTGTAGTTTATAACATCAGACGGGTTGAGAATGGGTTTCTTTAGGAGAGGGTTTACTCTTGCCTCCTTAAGACTATTTGGAAAGTGACCAGAAGTTAGAGAAGTGTTGATGAAATGGGTGAGAAACGGTAGAATATCAGGAGCAATAGTCTGAAGGAGGTTTGAGGGGATAGGGTCCAGAGGACAGGTGGTAGGGCGGACAGAGGTAATGAGGGTAAGAACCTCACTTGGAGAGAGAGGGGAAAAGGAGGTTAGTTGGGGGTGAAAGGAGGGTCTGGTGACCCAGCGGTGACTAAAGGTGAGTCAGAAAAAGAAGAGCGAATATCATCAACCTCTTTTTCAAAGTGGTTAACAAAGTCGCTTGACAGAAGTGAGGAGGGTGGAGGGGCTTTGGGAGGGTCCAAGAGGGTGGAGAAGATGGAAAATAGTTTTTTTGGATTGGAATAGGAAGATTGGATCTTATCTTGAAAGAAAGTGCTTTTTGCCTGAGAGATCGAAGCAGAGAAAGAGGAGAGGAGAGCCTGATAGGTTAGGAGGTCGTCATGATGTTTGGATTTCCACCATTTCCGCTCTGCTGCCCTAAGGACGGTTCTATTAGCACGCAGTGCGTCATTTAGCCAGGGAGCAGGAGGGGACTGACGAGCCTGCCGAGATGTGAGAGGACAGAGAGTCCAGAGAGGATGAGAGAGTAGAGGAGAGTTTCAGCAGCAGAGTTTGGAGGCAGGAGTTGGAACGAGTCAGAGGAAGGGAGGGCTGAGAGCACAGATGAGGCAAAGGTAGAGGGGGAGAGGGAACGAAGGTTACGGCGGACAGGTGCAGGGTGAGAAGAGATTAGTTTGTTATGTTTGGAAAAGGGTAGAGAGAATGAAATGAAGAAGTGATCGGATGTGTGGAGCGGGTTTACAGAGAGGTTAGAAGTAGTACAGTTCCTTAAGAATATGAGATCAAGGACATTGCCAGCTTTATGAGTTGGTGGTGATGGAGCAGTGAGAAAGCAAAGGCGGTTAACAGATATTAGTTCGTCTATCTTCCCTGTCTGGAGGTTGAAGTCTCCGAGAAGTACAAGCGGGAGGGCCAGTTTCAGGGATGTGTGGAGAGGAGATTATCTAATTCCTCCAAGAAGTCCCCAAGGCGCCTGGTGACGGGTAGAGAACAACAATGGTTAATTGTATAGGATGGGTTACTGTGACGGCATGGAATTCAAAGGTGGAAGGAGTGAAGGTTAGGTAGCTTGAAGAGGGAAAAGCTCCATTTGGGAGAGAGCAGGAGACCAGTGCCACCTCCTCTGCCAGTGGGTCTGGGAGAAGGAATATGCTGTGGAGAGAGGCTGCTGGGGTGGATGTGTTGAATGGAGTATCCCAGGTCTCAGTGAGAGCAAGGAAATCCAGGGTCTGCAGGGAGGCGTAGCCAGAGATTAAGTCAGCCTTAGGAACAGCTGACTGGCAGTTCCACAGGCCACCTGAAACTAGATGTTGGATCTCAGTGGAGCATGTGGGATAGACGAGAGCAGGCCGGTTATATCGATTACGAGAGTACACGGGGCCAAGTGATAATTTGCGAGAAGACACATGAACAGGAATGGAGAAGAAATACACATGATTATAGCATGAGGGGCTAGAAAATTAAAGAAAATAAAATAAAACACCAGCGGTAATTCGCTCAATCAGAGGAGCATTTGCCTCCTCTTTGCCACCCTCGTGACTCCCGCGGCACTCCAATGTCTTTGTCAGTCTTACTCCCGCAGGACTCCAATGTCTTTGTCAGTCTTCGTCTGACGCTGAAGCTGACGCTCCAGGAAAGAGCTACCTAAAATGGACGCCTGATTGCTGAGTTCTCACAGCTGTGGGGGCCACGCCCCTCTAATTAGTTAACTCTCTACAGCTGATGGGCGACAGCAGAGTGTCCCTGCCTATATTGTAATGCAGGGTTGAGTGACCCCACTGAGACCTGTGTAACAGGTTCACTTGAGCAGATCTGAGATTACAATCTCTCAAAAGCGCCGTTTAGCTACAATAACTACAGAGCAATTATACAGAGTAGAATAAATGAAACAGAGAAGTCTAATTAAAACAAGAATATAACTTACAGTGGTTGCTGCGTCAAATAGGTAGTGTTGTCACCGGTCTACATGCACACTGAGTTCTTCAGATTTAAATGCAGTATTGAGTGCTTTTTAGCTGAAAGATGACTAAGTCACGCGTTGTACTTCAAGCAATCAGCAGAGTGTCCCTCTGCCGTATATTGTGTTAAGATCTGTCTGTGTTGGTGTTTTGTCTTGTTCTAGATCTGAGGTTACCTACTGTAACCCAGCTGCTATGAGTAATGGCGCAGCCCTCTAAGGCTATCGCTTTTGGTTATCCCTCTGCGCCCCCGCGCAGCACTGAAACACTGTAGTCCACGCCCACCCGCTAGTTGGGCCCCACCCTCGGGCCTTTCTTCCAGTATAAATAGGAAGGTGGCCCGGCAATCTGCTCCCATACAATATAACTTTCTTCAGCTATTCGTAGAGCCAGTGGGGCCCAGCGCTAGAGGGCGCGCCATTACTCATAGAAGCTGGGTTACAGTAGGTAACCTCAGGCCTATTTTGTATATGGCTTCGCCCTCTAAGGCTATCGCTATTGGGTTAAGGGCGAAGCATGATGTAGTGCGGATACGATCATTGCTGCTCATGATTCTTTCTTGTGCTTCAGTACTGCTGGTTGCTGAAGAAAGAGGGAGCAGATTGCCGGGCCACCTTCCTATTTATACCGGAAGGAGGGCCCGAGGGTGGGGCCCACCGAGCGGGTGGGCATGGACTTCCAAGTGTTTTCAGTGCTGCGCGGGGGCGCAGAGGGATAACCCAATAGCGATAGCCTTAGAGGGCGAAGCCATATACGAAATAGAACTGTCTGTGGTTTTCTGTCTGCGTTGTGTTTTGTCTTATTTAGATCTGTCTGTGGTTCCCTGTCGTTAGTTTCCCTGGTGTGTCTGATTACCCGATTGTGTTCACCTGTGGCCCCTGTGTTTCTCCTCCCTCCTCACCTGTGTCTTGTTGTGTGATTAGTCTTGTGTGTATTTAGGTTCTGTTTTTCTGTCTGTCTTTGTCGGTTCGTCTTGTGGTATTGAAGTGGTCCTGCGGTGAGTGTTCTGTTCTGTGTTTGTTAATAGTTAGCCTTGTAATAAAGGAGCTATTTTTTGTCACATTAATCTGCATTTGGGGTCCTGCTTCTGCTTCACACATCGTAACATTACGAACCGACCCACGATATGGGCCCAGCAGAATCCGTTTGAGCAGGAACTAGTGATTAGACCTTTTCTTTGTCTGACTGCGCTCATCGATGGATAGGAGCGGTCAGGGTTCAGCAGCGAGATGCTGCTCTGGCAGATGCAGTCCACCTTACGCTGAGGAATCAAGATTTGGTAAAATTTTACCGGCCTGGCTTTTGGATTATCTCACGGTTTGTTTTCCCCGATCCTGATAGACCCAGGTCTCCAGATTCCCTTTTTGATACCACATGCATCGGTGTGGTCTGTCTGGCGTCAGCCCCCTGCTTCTCACCCAGTGTTTGCTACAGTCCAGGAGCCATTCGCTGGTACTCGTCTGGCTTTTGGAGGTCCACGGAGCCTCCAAAACGGCTCCTAAGAGGAGTCCGCAAGGGCCAGGTTAGCAGCATGAGCCCAAAAGGCCATGGTTCCAGAACCAGTTCAGGCCCCCAGCAGCCATGGTTACAGCCCCAGTACAGGCCCCAGCAGCCGTGGTTACAGCCCAAGTTCTGGCCCAAGCAGCCATGGTTCCAGATCAGCTCTGGCCCCAGCTGCCATAGGTCCCTTCTCTGGTCCCCTCTCTAGTCCCTCCTCAGGTCACTTTCTAGTTCCCTTCTCTAGTCCCTTCTCCAGTCCCAACTCTAGTCCCATCTCTATCCCCTTCTCTAGTCCCTACTCAATTCCTTTCTCAAGTCCTTTCTCAGTCCCTCCTCTAGTCAGTTCCCTAGTCCCTTCTCCAGTCCCTTCTCCAGTCCCCCCATTTAGTCACCTCTCTAGTCCCCTCTCTAGTCCCTCCTCTGGTCCTTCCAGAGCCCCTTCTCTAGTCCCTTCCAAAGTCCCACCTTCTAGTCCCATCTCTAGTCCCTTCTCTAGTCCCTACTCAATTTCCTTTCTTCAAGAGTCCTTTCTCAAGTCCCTCCCTCTAGTCACTTCCCTAGTCCTTTCTGCAGTCCCCCCTTTAGTCCACCTCTCTTAGTCCTCCTCTGGTCCCTTCCCGAGCCCCTCTCTAGTCCCTCCTCTAGTCCCATATCTAGTCCCCATCTCTAGTCCCTCCTCTAGTCACTTCTCGAGTCCCCTCTCCAGTCCCCGTCTCGAGTTCCCTCCTCTTCCCCTCCTCTAGTCCCTCCTTTAGTCCCCTGCTCTAGTCCCTTCCCTTAGTCCCCTCTCCATTCCTCCTCTCTAGTTCCCCTCTCAAGTCCTCTCTCGAGTTCCCTTCTCTATTTCCTCCTCTAGTTCCCTCTGGAGTTCCCTCTCTAGTTCCCCTCTCAGTCACGTCTCAAGTCCCTACCCCAATGTCCTGGTCCGTGGAGTTCCGCTGGGGGGCCCTGCCAATCGTATGTCTGTCTCGTTGGGAGGTCCCGCCGACTACTCTCCTGCCGGGGGTCCTGCCAACCCTTTGGTCCTGTCCCGTTGGAGGTCCCACCGTCTACTCTCCTGCCGGGGGTCCTAGCCAACCCATTGTCCTGTGCCGCTTGGAGGCCCCACCGACTACTCTCCTGTCGGGGGTCCTGCCAATCCTATGTCCTGTGCCGTTGGAGCCCCGCCGACTGATCTCCTGCCAGGGTTCCTGCCAATCCCGTGTCCTGGTCCTCTTCCGTGGGGGGATCCTGCCGAGGCCTGTCCCACCAGCTCGACACCGGGTCCTGCCTGGTCTCCGGCGCTGTCCCGTCAGCGTCTTCCTGCCCGGCCTCCGGAGCTGGCTGGTCTTCACCCTCGATCCCGGCCCTCTGAGAGCCGCAGTCCTTCACCCTCGATCCTGGCCTCCGGAGAGCCACGGCCTTCACCCTCGAGCCCGGCCCCCTGACTTTCCCGGCCACGGTCTTTGCCCTCGAGCCCGGCCCCCTGAGAGCCGCGGTCTTCCCCCTCGAGCCCTGCCCCCTGAGTGCCGCGGTCGTCGCCCTCGGGCCCGGCCCCCTGACTCTTCCTGCCACTGCCTTCGGCCCAGTCCATTCGACCCCTTCCGGGTCCTC
Organism: Pseudochaenichthys georgianus; assembly: GCF_902827115.2. NCBI lineage: Eukaryota > Metazoa > Chordata > Actinopteri > Perciformes > Channichthyidae > Pseudochaenichthys > Pseudochaenichthys georgianus. The sequence continues at coordinate 9,530,806 of NC_047515.1, forward strand.
CGCTGTGCCCCTGGCTGTCAGCCCAAGCCCGTCCTCCAGACCCCCTCCACCTACCCTGTTGGCCCTAGTTCTGTGTTCCTCCTCCGGAGGCCGTCCAGGCTTGTACGTTCAGATATGCTTCCTTTGCTTCTCTATTACGTCCGCAATGGTAATATTTACGTGGATTTGGGAACTGCCCATTGATTCTATTGGATGTGAATGGTTAAGAAGAAAGGTGTAAATCCACCCAAATCGACACAATGGGTCCAGAGATATGGTCCTGCTGCGTAAAGTATAAAGAATGCCAGCCGCGTAAGCACATTACGCAGCAGACTTTACTTATTGAGCGCACAGAGTGGACAGCAGATAACGGAATTGCAGATTTATTGCTTATAGATTATACAGAATATTTCAAAGGGGACACAGCCACATTGGATATTAACCTATGGATTAACTACATCATCGTTTTTATCTTTTTAATGCCATTGAAGACCAGTTTAGACCAGACAAAGAGGAAGGTAAGCCATGTTAGCCTAGCGTATGTTAGTACCTAGCGCCACTTGTTTTGATGTACGTTTTTGTTGATAACGTCACAAGTTGTATCTTTCAGTGTTGAGGTGGGCACCGTTAGATTCTGTGTCTTTACGATCATAAACGATGTTGTTGGATGTGCAGCTAGGATAGTAATAAGGGAGCTAGGAGTGATTTTCGGTGCAGCAATAGGTTAGCATTTTTCGCTCGGGGCTAATTCAGAAGCTCACTGTTAGCATTGTGTGTGTTTTTTTTTGAAAATATCAGTTAATGAGTTTTTCCCCGTTATATGAATATAAAATATTCATAGTTTATTAAATATTAAGGTTCCTTAGACGTTGTTTCCTGCAAATGACGCGATTTCGGCATTTCAAGCCTGAAACCAGAAAACAGGCTCAGGGCTTAAGAGGTTAGAAAGTCAAGGTAAACTTGCAGTTACTTGCGGTCTGCAATGTGTGTCACGCTCGCGCACACAAGTTATATGCACGTTCATTCTCACAACGCGTCAGACACAAGAAAATATTAGGGCTGTCAAGTTAACGCGTTAACGCAAAAAAAAAATAACGCCACTAATTGTGTATTTTTTTCCTCGGCTGCCCCGTAGTTTCAGAGCCACATCGACTTTAAAATACCATCTCCAAGCTGATGCTGACAGCCCCGCTCCTGCCGCCCGCGTTGTGGCAGACCACACTTCCACGCTCACCAGCAGGCACCGACTGGCCATCGGGAGGACCGGGAGGGTGTGGTGTATGTGTGGCACCGAGCGAGCGAGAGAGAGACCTTACGTGCATTGTTGTTGTTAGCATCTGGTGCTAGCTAGCTGCGCTAACGGATATAAGGAGCTGTTTAAATGAAAACAGAGGAGCGACATTTCGCCACAACTGCACCGAGCACTTGACTTTATGCAGGCAGCCCTTTATATATACAGTCTATGAGGAAGCCAGACAGCGGGACATTGTACGAAAAGTTAGCACACTCATGATTGCTGCAACATGATTGCAGCTTCCAGGCAGCTCCCGTTCGAGCATATGCCTTGAGTTGCACATAGCTCCAACACACACACACACACACACACACACACACACACACACACACACACACACACCACACACACACACCACACACACCACACACACACACACCACACACACACACACACACACACACACACACACACACACACACACACACACACACACACACACACACACACACACACACACACACACACACACACACAATTTGTATTGTATGAGAGAGGTTCCAGGTTGAATTGAGGCGAATATTTGTAATGTTCAGAGGTTATTGTGTTTAATATTCATGAGAATATTTGTCATTGTTCAAATGATAATAAACACACATATAAAGCATATTTGTCCACTCATATGTTGATAAGAGTATTAAAAACTTGAAAAATATTCCTCTAAGGTACATTTAGAACAGATCAAAAATGTGCGATTAATTTTGCGATTAATCGCGATTAACTATGGACAATCATGCGATTAAATATTTTAATCGACTGACAGCCCTAGAAAATATACATTAATTTACATCAGAATCCGAAAGTTTTAATTTTTTAATTTTGTATAATTCTAATTTTTTACAATGCGGTTCGGTCCGGATTGATTTGCAGTTCGGTCCGGATCCGGACCTTGGTCCAGAGTTTGAGAAGCCCTCGTCTCGACTCTTGAGACAAAGCATTAAAGTCTTCAAGTGATGGACAAACATAGAAAAAAAAAAAAGAATCAACAGAAGGAAGATCATTTGTAGTGCTGAACACATTTAGGGTGTTTTTTTCTTCACTTTTTGTATATAAAATCTGCAAATTAGGCGATGACGTCATTTAGCGACTTGTAGCTACTTTCCGGACAGCCAATAGCTACTTTCCTTACTATGGAGTTGGCAACACTGGCTGTTGCCCCTTTCACACCAACGGAGCTCCCGTTCTAGCTCCGTGCACTGCTTCGCTCACAACAAAACAACAGTGGGGGTCATGCGTCGGGTCGATGATCGTGTTCATTTTAATCACACGAAGCCAGATTGAATTAAATAACTAGGCCTACTTCTCCAACCTTATACTTTTCTCCAGAGTGCCGTGGTTCATTGTTTATTAATGTGTTTCAGCGGCATTTACCGACCGCTGCAGTGCTGCTCGTCCACTGGAGTTTATTCTCCCGTTTACACACAGCAGCGGCCGCTGTAAAGTATTCACTGTCTGACTGTCACACAAGCAGCTGATAAATATCCCCAATTCCCCATAAGTGAATGTGTTTCAGTCTGAATTGACGCTGTTTGGCATCACGACGCTGTTATGAAAGTTTCTCTGGTATAACTTGGGTGATGTTAGCATAGCAACCGAAGCTAAACTGACTATTGACTACTTGTTGCTATCCTATTGTGGCATAGGCTAAGCCGTTTTCTACAGGCACATTTAACCGGCGTATTCTTCATTATGATTCTACTTGTGATAGTCGGACACGACAACCTGTGCAACCCATGTATTGATTCCATCCGATAGCTGCTATAATACAAAACAAAACGTCTGCCTCTCTCCACAATGATCGATAACAGTGAACGGATGGTCAAAGTAAGGTACAAATAAACAGAATCACACGAAGCCTGGTTAGTGTTGCCTGACTTTATAAAGTGTGTGGTTGCGTTCTAGTCACTTTGCTCAGCACTACTGCTTGTTATAACTTTTATTTGCCATATAAACTGTTAGCTCAGGTTAATCTCACATTTTTTCGAGCTTGGTAAGAACCGGTTTTCGGGGAAAAGAGCCGTCTCCGCTGCGGCATGAATTTGAAAAAACGGTGCTTATCAGGCTCAAGCTCCGAACTGGCCCTGGAACTACGCTGGTGTGAAAGGGGCAACATGCGGGGCCGCGCAGTCATCCGGTTTGACTATATGGCTGTGTGGACCCCTTCGCTCCAACCCCCCTCCCTCCCCCCACATCTACAGGTGAAAATTACTTTAGAGACATATTCATCGCAAGCAGTGTAGCAAAAGTCAAGGCCGCAGATTCGTCGATTTATACTGCCACAGAGCAGATTCGTCAAGTTGTAATGACTGATTTGAGAGGTTGTAATAACCAAGTTGCAGTTGTAATGGAAAATATATTTAAAAAATATGTATTTTTCTGCAAGTGAACATTTCATCACCAAGTTCATTTTTTTCTACAAGCTACAAAACTTCTTTTTTTTTGTGACTTCAAATTTGGTTCAAAGATATGTGGATATGTTATACTAGTGTACATGTATGCACACAAGCTTAGATTTTTGTTCTGCAAGTGCTCACATCAGGTTTTACAAGCATTTTGCACCATATCTACATAGATAAAGTTCTCAGTACAATTTAAAGTATTGTTGAAACCTTCGTTCTGATGCTGAAATCTTTATACATTTCTCAGCTTTCATTCTTTGAAACTGTCCTCCTCAATTGTCATGTGCATAACCTTGGATAATGCAATGAATGCCTTTGAAGATGGACTGGAATTGTGCTCTCTTATCAGCATTTCCAGAATTCATTGATCGAGACTACAAAGACTCACAAAAGACACAACGTTCTAGATCAGAGGAGGGGGTAAGAGGAGATCAGGAGAAAAAGCTTTCTTTAGTTTGGTTTTGTTACAGGTATACATTTTTTTAAATGACTTTTATCCCGATTGGGCATCTTACGAACTTTTTGTCCCAAACCAAATCCCTGCGTAATAAATTGTGTTAAACTGGCATTCCTTCCATGTTTACACTCCCACAGTTAAATCACCACTGACATTATTTCTGTGCATGGAGCGCGACTGTGACTCCTTCAGGCTTGGCTGGCCCCTCTCTTCCTTTGTTTGGCTTTGTAGCTTTTAATTTTGATCTCTTTACACTTTCGCCCCCGCTCCCCATCACTCTTATCAACCGCCCTCGTCCGGACACATGCGGCTCTGGCTTATCCAGCCGTGGCATTGACCTCTCATCTTCATATTGAGCCGCTGTTTCCCATGACCTCTGACCTCTGAGCTGGAGCCTGCAGCCGTCTGGACCTCCTCCTCCTCCACCTGGCCCCTATCTCCACCCTTCAGATGGTACAGATGGATTACTGTCTGCTCCGGACATCTACAGGATTACATTATTGTCCCAACAGAGAGCTCCATGAAGCTCCACTGGCTCTTATTTGTATTTTTTTGTGATTATGTTTACATTTCTTCCTCAAGCCGTCTAGTGGAAGTTATTCCAAAGCATTTCCTGGAATTTGAGATGCCTATTTTCACCTTAGATGGTATTCATGATGTGTTTTTGTTTTTAATCGAATACAAATGCCGGAGGAAAATCTCTGCGTGTCTCTCTTCCTCTCAGTCTGATGCTCTCTGGACTCGCTGTCCTCATTTCAGAGCCTGGTTATGATACATAGTGTCCTGTTTGCTGGGGAGAATCTGGGTCAGTGCAGAGAGCCCTGGATAGCGCAGGCAACTAGGCTGGCTTTCCAAAGAAATACGTCACTCATCACTGTACGAAAAACAACGTTGCTTCAAAACAGCAAGGTCCACATGCCTGACACATCTGTTAGAAGTATCCGTTTGAGCAATGTCACTAGTTTTTGTAGTTTGACTAGTAAAATGGCACAACAGAGCCCAATCCAGGCAGATTTGGTGCGTTGATCCAGATTTATTTTTTATCTCGATCTATGAAAATAATTGCATAAATTGTTCACAAGAGCACATTTAATTATAAAAACTGACTTATAGCCTTGCCATTATTATAGCTCCATGTCCATTGGTTTTTGAATAAGGTATTGCATGACTGAAGTCTAGACAGTGTGCTTGAATTAAATCAATTTGAAATATGCAGCAAGGCAAGACTTTTTTTGTAATACCATTGGCAATGTAAGTAAGGTTATGATTGAACTTAGTGAGAATTTAAAAAAATGTTTTGCCTTTACTGTTTTTTTCGAGCAAGTGGGGCTGCTCCGCGGACTTTGGTCCGGGCAGCATTTCCTGACCCTGCTGAACTGAGAACTATAGGGAGACGAGAGGGAAGGGAGGGGGAGGCAGAGAAAGAGCTGTGATGGGAGGAGGGGTAAGGCAAGAACAAGAGAGGAAGTGAGCTTTCATTACAAAGTGCGCCTCGGTTATGGGCTTGCCCAGTAGAGTTCGCCTTGCAGCCTGATCCAGCCTCTAAATTTAAACAGGAGGTTGCTGCTCTCTCTTTCGCAATGTTATTTCCCCCTCCTCACCCTGTAGTGAGTGCATGGAGAGATATTTTTACTATGGAAGATTGGTGCAAAACAGAACAAGGGGAAATAAAGAAGAAGAGCGAAAACAAGGGAGACAGACTTCATCCCTTCATCTCCTTCTACCTCTTCCTGATTCCCTCCTCTGCCCAGGACTTTCACCTCAGGAAAAGCGGAGAGACCAACTTCAAAAGGCAGCCAGGAAGGAGCTGGAGTGTGAAATCTGAGAAGAGGAGCAAGATGAGAGGCTGACCGGCGCGGTGTTTGCTGTTCTGTCCAGGTCAGTGCCCAGGAAAGACTGCTGACTCTTTTCCTTTGCCTGTTTTTCTCTCAGAATGCTGTCAACATACGTATACAGCGTGATTTGACATCTGCTTGTACTCTAAGTTTAGAAAATGCAGAGTGTAGTGGTGAGGGATTGTGTAACAGGGCTGACTGCAGCATCTCCTCTCCACCATCCGATCCACAGCGAAAGCCCTGAAACTCCAGCTGCTGCCTCCAGCACTAAACTGTTTGGCTGATCAGCTCAGATGTTCACATGCATGCACGTGTAGAGGGAGGGAAAACTTGCGGAATGGGGCCACGTGGTTACGATAAGGGAGAAATCATGGAGACGCACCGTAAGCCGGGTGATCGCTCTCACTTTTTGGGGGAGGGGGAGATTGTGGCGGGGGTTCAGAGAGAAAAGTAAATGTCAAGTTTATGGGACTTTAGACCGCATTTTGGAGGAGATTTCTTTCTGTAGATGCTTGAAAATAGGTAGCAGATTAATATGAAAATCAGTTTTCAGTTGTTAATGTAATGTTTTGACCTCATTTTAATTATATTTTAAGCATTGAGCATTCATTTGGTTTCACAAATGCATGTTTACTATCATGTAGTGTACAGTCTTTCGTTGTTAAATGTGTTCTGGATTTAATCTCGCTATACAGTTATTCAGCAATAACGTCAGTCAGTGTGTTTTACAGCAGGGATCAGTTTGTGATTTAAAGCCAACAAAGGTCGAAAGGTTATGATCGATGACTTCTTTTTTTTACATAAAAGAGCTGTCAGACAAGTCACCTGTCTGGGGCCGTCCGAGGCACCCCTGAGGGCCTGTCCCATTAGCTCTCCCAGCATGCCTTGCCACTGACAACGAAGTGTCAGCAGTGGCCTCCCAGGAGACCGCTGTTGACAGGTTTATTATTCCTACGCTGTGGAAGTGGGGCACATTGCAGATAATGTAGGAAAGTGGATTTTTCTTTTTCAAGATATTATTATTATTATTTATTTGTATTATTACATCATGACAGTAATCACACTTTTGTTTCATGGCTTTTAATATGTGTTTTTCTTTTCGGGCTGTTCTACAACAGCGATTCGGACAAAACACCAGATTATGGCTTGATCTAAATTATATTTCCAATACTAATTCCAATACTCTTAATTAATAAATTAACTGTTTAACTTTTTTAATTATTTCCAAGAGACAACGGTAGAGCCCAGTATTAAAAACCCATATATTTGTTAGACCAAAAGAAGCCTCATATCAGATTTTAGATGCTGGATCTATACAACAAATTATTACGAACAATTATGATTATTAATAACCATAATTCTGCATACTTTATGCATTATGTAAATACAAATATGCTTTGACCAGTTTCAAACTCTATGCTCGCTGACTACTAACATTACAATATGTTTAAGTCATTCCTCGCCCTTTTGTTGTGGAGATAGATGTTTTGTTAGTATCTCTTCTAAGATATCACCACACAGTTACAAGAGTTAGCTGTTGTCATTTCTGACATACCAAGCATTCTGTACTGTAGCTGCCCCCTTCTGCTCATGCTTGAAATAGTTACAATGGGTGTTTCCCAGCTTCGAAAATACATTTTCTTTGTTGGAAATGTGATGATGTTTGTAAGAAGTCTCGAAGAAAAATGTTTTGGTGTCCTATACGTTTGTTTATGTTGCAAACTCAACAATTTAGGAACTTGGTCATTTTAAAATTCTCTTCTTTGTGTTGAGATAATTGAAATAATATTAAAATGTGATTAAAGCATAGAAATTCATTATTGATCTTGGAAAAAAAGTGTATCTATTCAAACTGTTGAACAAAGCAGTTTTGTTTAAAATATTAAATTCAGAAAATTAATTGTAGTTTCTGCCTAAAGTGAACATATCACATCTAGACTGCTGCAAATAAAAAGTATTTTAAAAATAATTTCCACCCAAAAATTTCCTATTTTGACAGAAATTCTTGGCTACAAACGGGTGCATATTTTGAACATAAGACAAATAAGGAAATAACGTTTGTGTTGAATTGCAAATTGTTCAATCTAGTATCCAAAATTGTTATATTTTTACATTTTTTTTCTTGGACCAGAGTGCCTTTTTAATCGAGATCCAGTGTTAAAAGGGGTACGTAGAGGGGATGTCTTGCTCGAAATGTTGCTGAAAATGTAATCACGTACCTGGCAGTATTTTTAAAGCTTGACCTATTATAGGGACTAAAATGCTCAAACCTGGACTTAAAAATGATGGATGTCAAATAATACATTTCTGCAGCCCTTTAAACTCAACTGCATTAATTTGTCAGAATATATTCATAATAATGTAATGAAAGAATCCTTGTGGCGTGTCAGAAACATCACTTGTCATTTCTTAGCAGGGCTATTGTTGCTCCATATGGGGCAAATCAAAAAGCCTATATCAGAACCAAGAGGAGTTCATTTATTTAACTGTCTGTGTGACTCCCTTCTTCTTGGAAGATTGGGTTCCCATGCGTTCCTTCATGGGACCCTCGCCTGATGGCCCATCTGAGGCTCCATGATCCATCACACAGCTGGCGGCCATGTTTTCTGAAAAGGCCGTGAACTTGTTACCTCCCTCAGCCGCCTGTCTGCATGTCAAGCCCATTTTTCCTTTCTGTATGGCCTTCCCAGGATTGCTGTATTATTGAAATAATTGGGCTTCATTCAGCTTTTGAATTGAGATATCACGTCTGGTACCGCGATTTCCCTCTGACCTTCCTTTCAGAGCGCCTTCCTCCGCCGGCCTCCCTCCGAGGTTGTGACGGGTCATCACGATGACTCTGGCCTCTGGGTACAATGACCCGACATCCATGGTACATTATCTACAGTGGTGCAGCTCTGTCTATAGTCTATTCTCCCCCGCTCCGTTGTCTCGGTGATCTCTGGTTCCAGCCTGTTCGACATGGCACACATTCAAAATGGCAACCTCAAGGGGCTTTTCTTCGTCCGGCAGAATTAAATCACTTTTCTCTCTCTCGTCTTTCTGCCTCTCTGCTGAGTTATTCAGAGTTTAATGAGGGAGAGAAGATAAAGGGAAGCTTATGGTTAGTCGGATGATGGAGAGGCTGCCTTTTTGTTTCTGTTGGAGGAGCCACACAGCGAGCGTTCCATGTGAAATGATTTTTTTTTTTTTTTTCACCAGAGGGAAAGGTGATTGAGATGTCTGAGAAAGAGCCAGGGAGTCTGGAGTAGCAGGGGTCATTAAAGTGTCGGAAAACCTCTTCAAATATCCTACATTTTAGTGAGGCGGGAAGCAGAGTTTTGGCAACGCTTGGAGGTACAAACTGCTGCAAGCTATTGTGATCAAACATTATAACACGGCTTAGTTGAATTCTCTATTTTGATTGGTCAATTCGGACAATTCAGAGCTTGTTAATACTCGGTAACACACTGCTGCTTAGCAACAATAATGACTGATGCTAAGGAGGATCGAAGGAGAGAAGAAAAGAGGTTAAAAGACAGAGCTTTTGGACGTCAGAGAAATCAACAGAAGGTATGGGCTGTTTAAAGACTGGTTAGTGGAAAACAGACTCTTACAGTTAGACACACCTTGATTAGTGCCTTTGTTGTTGCATTTCCATCCATCGGTACACAGTGGCACGGAGTATTATTTTCTTAGTAAAAGCAATACGATAACTTTCAAGTCAATACAATTATTTTATCCAAATTATTTTATCAAAATTGGAGTCAAGTTGTTTGTTTATCTAGTATTTGGCCCTTTAATAAGCAGGATAATGTCTCTTATTACACAACCTTCACTTCTGGTCGGGCTCCATGATCACCTTATTGTCTGTTCTCTTTCCTATAATGAATGCACATTATCCCTTACTCACCGCACGGATTTCACCATTTTCATGAAAAGGTTATGTGGCTCTAAAGTGCATCACTTTAATGACTGCAGGATTATCCCCTTACATAAGCCAGTGTGAGTGTGTATTATTAGGGCATCAGACCGGACGCTGGATGACGGGCTTGTTGTTGTTGGTTCAACGCGGATCAAAATCCGTACTATGTATCAGCTGTCAGAGTGTGTTTGGTTTACCAGCTGCACCGGCGTCAGCAGCGACGCAGGGCTCTTCTGTCTGACATCAGAGAGCAGAGGTAGACGAGTTCAACTGGTGTACACACTGCCTCTATCTCTCTCTGTCTCACACGCACACACACTCATGCACACACACACACGCAATAACACAGTCACTGAGGTCAGCGCTGCTCTATCTCTCTGGAGCTGTTTGTTACATTTCCCCCCCGAGCAATTGTTCCAGCCGGCTGCTGCAGACGCATCTTTCAGGACAGTTTGAGTGCACCCTTAAAGGGGTATTGACTTGTGAGGCAGGTTTTTGGAGGGACAAAGGTTTTAATCAGCTCTGGCTGCATTTTTGAGAATAGCTCAATTTGGCTTTTCCACCAAAAAGGAATTAAGAAGTTCCACACTTCCACACTTCCCTGCGTCACAGCATCATATAACAGATGGCCTGATCATTTTCAGAAATGATTGAGTGATGTTATAGTGTATATAACAGGTAGGAATGTGCTTACATGGTTTTCTGCAGAAGAACTCTGTAGTCAATGTAAGTGATGGTGACAGATTTGATTGTTTTCTGAAAAGCAACACAAGACGTTTAAAGCAATAAGTCAACACACAAATAAATAAGGTTTCAAATGTGTGGGACAACATTTAAAATCAATTATTTATGTGTTACTTTATTAGCTATAAAGGAGAAGAACACAGTACAGGGCTAAGTATACTGTAACAAAATGGAGTGATACAGACCCTTACAAATGTATATTGTCTCTGCAAAGGTATAATCTTCATTTTGCTTTGTAGAATATTTACCCCATCTTCTTTTTTGCGTGAAGTGAACAAACTGACATCCAATACAAAGTATCTATAAGTCTCTTTAAAATCTGCTCTGTGTTTAACACCCAAAAAGTTGAAGCACATCTACGTATCCTCTGAGAACTATATAAAAAGGTTTTAAATTAAGTATATTAATTCATTAAAGGAAACTAAATATATGATACAAATTTCGGCAAGTTTAAATGATGAACTAGTCATTTGAAAACAACATTTTGCGGCCCTTTTTTAAGTAAATGTTCAGGTTCATGTTTGCACTTTGTGCCTATACTGTGACATGTCTCCATGCTTTAATGTTTAATAAGCTCTTTATTTTTCTCATGCTGCACCTCTTTTCACCCTCTGTCTGAAACCAGAGCCCAGTCTGCTCTGATTGGTTAGCTTTTGCAGACCATTAACATGCACAGAAACCTATAGAACACACTACAGGCCCCTTTAAGGCCTCTGAGCAGTGTGGATACTGTGGATGAACCCGCTCAGGTCACAGTGATGGAGATGATAGAAACGGACAGCCATATGAAAAAGTGTGAGATTGTGCAGAAAGATTTTTATATGAAAGATGATCATTGTCAAACTGACCACCGTGACTCTTACTTCTCCACTCTCCAGCGTCTAAGCAGAATATAATGTGCTCACCACAAGCTATGTGAGTGTGTGTGGGTGGTGGGTGTGCGTTTCAGCGACTCATGCCCTCTTCTCTTTGTACCTCTCTTCATCTCTGTGTGTCTCTCTCCAGCGTCGCACCATCTTTTTTCGTACCCCTCGGTTGTGTCTCGGCGGGGGTGAGAGTGGCAGGCTGACAGCCTCACAGGTCTCCTCATTACACCGTGTCTGAGCCAGCAGAGATTTATAGAGATGATAAAAGCAGTGTGGAGGGCAATAATGACCACAGGCTGGGAGGAGGGGGGGGGCTCTGTCTGAACGCTCGCTCTGCCTCTGATCACTCTCTGTGCTGCCGAAATGACTTTGCATTGTGTGAAATGAAACGGCAGAAAAGTCATCTTAAATGTCTATATTTAATATTCACATTTCTATTTATATTCCAAAACTCACTCTGTTTCCCAGCATCCTCTGTGACCTCCAGGCGGTCAACAACATGAGGCAACCATCAAATCATTTACATTTTTATTACAATATTACTTATCTATTTTTAACTCTTTATAGCTTTGACAGTCATAGTTATTTGTATACAATTACAATGACATTTACCGTCAAAACATCTAAAACAACTAAACTTGGCAAACCACTGACTGTTATTCATTTTCACACAAAAACATGATGCATCAAGCCTTTACCTCTAATAAAGGGGCATACTCAGTGCTTCTGTGGAATTATGTATTTATTCATGATGTATGTAAGCCTTTAAAAACATAAAAAATGAAAGACTTTACTGTGGGTTAAGATTTCACATTTGTATTTATTTATAAAAAAAATACAATAAAATTAACCCCAAACACTGTATGTCTAAACTAAGCAAACTATAAATTGTCATTTACATTTACATAGTTACCTAGAGCAGGGGTTCCCAACCTTTTTTCCCAAGAGCCCCCCCAAATGACTCCTGTTGGAAGTTGCGCCCCCCCCCCCCCCCCCCCCCCCCACACACGCAACAGCGGTAATTAAAGTTTAAAAGTCTCAAAATGCTACACCTACTGTCACAAACTAGATGAATGATGTATTTTGTTAAAGGAGGATGAAAGCGTAATTAAGGAGCAGTATTGGAGTGACTTTGATGGTTATTGGACTCTGGATTAATTCATTTGGATTCCCGCTGTATGAAGAAATTAAAGGACGGAAGTGGAAACAATTCACAAAGGGATTAAACTGTTTAAAACACACGCTCAAAGTAAGCCGGATTTTGCCGATGTGTGTATGTGGATTCAAAAGTTGTAAATAATCTACAAAATGGAGGAGACCGATCTGATCGGAGCAACTGTGACAAATAATCAAACTGAAACCGGCATGGACAATGACTATGTTTTAAAAATGCGTTTAACCAGACAAGCCTGGTTCGGACACTTTACGGGCAGAAGAAACATTTCTATTAAAGAAAGAATTATAAATGTCTTTCTTTTTATGCCTATATTAGCTACTAACTTGAATTTGTATTCAAATTAATTAACCAATTATTTTTTATATTTTATTGTAATGTAGAGACAAGGCTTTTAGTGACAATCATGTATTGCGTTACAATTATATGTAAAAAATAAAATTAAAAGTCTAAATATGATATTTGGCCTCAAATCATCTGAGGCCTGGCGCCCCCCCTGCGATATTTGGTGCCCCGCGCCCCCCAGGTTGGGAACCACTGACCTAGAGCATTTAATACTCAGTAATACTTGCTATAAAGTAATGTATTTTGTTAGTTAATATGACCATTATGATAAGACTATAGAAACAATAAACTGAATGAATGACTGAAGTTTAAGATTTCACAGGATATTCATTGTTATTTGTATACAATATGACGTTCACCCTAAAAACCAAAAGTCTGATCTAGGCAAGCCGTTAGATTATTAAAATCAATAAATATAACTAAATGTTTACATGTTTTCATAGCTGCATGCATTTTACCTTTTAAATAACTGTGGGTACTCAAACCATGCAAACAATCTCATTTCATAAAGAAATCATTTAAAATAAACTACTTGATGTATTAACCTCTAAATAACTTTGTATAGTCAGTGCTGCTGACCAATTCATAGTTATTTTCATGCAGACACTATGCAATGCGATTTAATAAACCTTATTTCTGTACAACAATTACATCACAATTTCAACTAAGAATTATGGGCTTGTTATAACAAAAGTTGTTTTCTGAAATTAAAATCTGTGGGCTGCACATAACTGGTGCGCAGGTGCGCATGCTCCACATAGGCCTTAGAGTACATTCAGTCAGCCTTTTTAAAGATGGGTTTCTGTATAAACCCATTGGGTGGTGACAGTGTGGGGGGTGCGTCTCCCATCAGTGTGCCTCTTATCTTTTATCCTCTTATGCAGCTTTCACACCAGCGCTTTTCCCTTTCTAGCTCCGAGCTAGAGCTTTTCAGGTTCAGCTCCGGTTTCCCTTTTCTGCTCCCGCTCTGTTCACACCGCCCAGAGCCCGACTGGTGCTGCCGCTGCTGCGTCATCACGTCACCGTTTACATCGCTGATTTGCTCCCCAACGGCGTTACGGCGCTCACAACAACAACGGGGAACTGCGTCGGGTCGATGATCGTGTTGCTTTTAATCACACAAAGCCAGATTAAATTAAATAACGACTTCTCCAACCTTATACTTTTCTCCAGAGTGCCGTGGTTCATTGTTTATTAATGTGTTTCTGCGGCATTTACCGACCGCTGCAGTGCTGGCTGCTCTTCCACGGGAGTTTATTCTCCCGTTAGCTCCCGGTTAGCTCACACGGCTCTAAAGTATTCACTGTCCAACTCACACAAGCAGCTGATACATATCCCCAGTTCCCCTTAAGTGAATGTGTGTCAGTCTGAATTGACGCGGTTTGGCATCACACTTGCTATTGCTATCCTATTGTGGCATAAACCGTTTTCTACAGGCACATTTTACCGGCGTATTTTTATTATGATTCTACTTGTGATAGTCGGACAGGAGAACCTGTGCAGCCCATGTATTGATTCCATCCGATAGCTGCTATAATACAAAACAACACGTCTGCCTCTCTCCACAATGATCGATAACAGCGAACGGATGGTCCAAGTAAGGTACAAATAAACAGAATCACACGAAGCCTGGTTAGTGTTGCCTGACTTTATAAAGTGTGTTTATAAGCACTACTGCTTGTAGGCAGGCATGACAGTCGACCCATGTTCAGGGGAGGTGGTTTTAGTTTTAAGGTTTTAGTTTTAGTTTTTATTCCTTAGTTTAAGGGAGACGTAAGCGACGCCACCTCTTAGCTCCGAAGCTCTTGCCTCTAGACCGACAATTTTTTGGAGCTGGAAGTGAATCGGATTCCAGAGCTAAGAGGCGGCGCCGCTGCGGTGTGAACAGGAAAAACCGGCACTTTTCAGGCTCCAGCTCCGAGCCGGAGCTGATTACGCGTTGGTGTGAAAGGGGCATTAGTGTCTCTCTCTAGCTGCCACACCACCTGTGGCCTCACACTAAAGGACAAAAGATAGCAGTAGCTCCTATCAAGGTTTTAATATGTGGCTGAGTGCTGGATGTTCTTAATTATTTTTATATGAATTTTATGATTTTTGTTGCATGGCCCAACTAAACCTCATTTAATATCTGACCATAAATGTACCTACCTCTTAAAATAAAATAAAAAATATTGGTATGGCCTTTCAAACCCACAATTCATGGTCACAAAGTGGAGCATGGAACAACATACTGTTCTGTTTTACATTTTCATGCATGGTCTTTTTGTCGGTCGAACACTATTACAGTTACAGAACGTTACTTCTTCCTCTGGGTGTGGCTGCAGTTCCTCACACTGTTGTCTCTGCTTACTTTTTTTGAATTCATCTTAACACCTGCATTCCCATTTACCTTCACCTCTCTTCCCCTTAAGAGAAAACAACACTTTAAGCTGGCTGGCATAAATAAAAGCGAAATAAATAAAAAAGCTAGTGAATTATTGATATGTTCTGCCAGTATTCACTATCTTTTTTAGAAAATAATAAATTCCATGAATGTTTGAAGCAACATAACTAGCTTCAAAGCAACCTGAGGTCAAACCCCAAGCATGTCTCCATAGCATTCAAAATCCATGATTTAATGAGCAAACGTCAAAGTAGTTCAAACAAACATCTTTGGTTTGATCAGATTTGTTTGACTTTAACAAACAAAACAAATCGTAATCTGACTTAAATGACTTTACATCCTGAGTAAAGACATTACCTTTTTCCAACCTGCTATGTGACATACCAAAAACAGCAGGAACATGTATTTATGATTTCATTTGTCAGAGAAGAGCTCATTAATGATATTCGTTTTCAGAGATTTTTAAAAATGCTCACCTATAAATTGTGTGATGGGTGTTTTCGGACCCAAACCCTGTGTTTAATATTGCCTTTTTTTAAGTTTTTCTTGTGGTTTAAAGCTCTTTGCTATATGTGATTGTAGCCATTGTTAGCGGTTTCTTCACGTGTTTTGCTTATCATGCCAATGGGAGCATGTACTAGTTGAATAGAGACGTTTATCTATTCCTGGTCTATAACTGTTGTTGTTACTTTTTGGCCTAGGATGCTTAGAATGCTTGGCATCGAGGATTAGTAAGACTTCCCTCCAAATGTTGAACAGCTATAGTATCCTCTTTAGATGCCATCTGTAGATGTACAGTATGTCTGTCTCAAAGTGAAATGCAGAGACCGGTCCTACCCTCAGGGAGCAGCAAAGGTAAACCAAGTGCTGCAAAAAAACGAGCCATTTTTCCTGGACTCCCTCACTTCTGTGTCTTTCTGTGTGCTCCCGGTTCCATTTTCTGGTCCATTCATATGGTAATGGAGGTCAGGAGATGAGGGGGTTCTCACGTTCAATGTGAAACTTGGCCTTTTGTGTAGCCTCGGCTCAAGCTGCTGCGACAGAGGCCAGAGGTGAAATTGAATTCAGATGAAATTCCCCAGTGAGTCTGGCCTTGGGCTGGACGGTGCTCGACTGGACTGGCCTTGATGAACCTGGGGCTGAGCCAGGGCTGAAGGGATCTACGCCAATTCTAGCTAGTCATCGACGTTTGATTGGCATGTTTGAGAATACCACAAAGATTAGGGGATTTGAAACTACCAGTTTAATGAAAATCTATACCTTAGAGTCGCAATTGTCCAATTATTTAATGTTCATACCAGAAAGGTTTCAAGTAAAGACAGGTGAAAAACCTCTGAAATGAATTTTTTCGAAAGGAAAACAACCCTATTGCCAGACAAGAACATTGATTGGCCTTGGACACAGTTTCTTTGCTTTAATCACAGTAATAATCTATGATTAATCACGTTTAAAAGTTTAAAATACGAATTAAACTTTTATTTTAGTGGGTGATGAAACAAATACACATTTGGTGTTGTGTTTAAGAAATACATGACAAACTGGTAAGAGAACTCAGGTTTTTTTTAAACTTTATTCTAACATGATTTCTGAATTATTGGCATGAAACCACCAATTTTCCAACACCTAGCTAAAGCACACGGCGAGTTAATGCGTTAACGTTGAAAGTACAGAATCAGACCCGGATATGGCAGCTACATTATGGTTAATGTTAAGGAAATATTGTGGTTATGGCAAGTAACAGTTTAGATTTCACAGCCCTACGGAAGTCTACCTGTTAACCGCATTCCAAACAGTGTTAACAGCAAGGTGCATACCTCTTTACTACAAGTTAAACATCAAGCCAAATATGTGTGCAGGAGTATTCATATACTGAAGGTTGTGGGAAATGGTAATTTCGGGAATGACCTTGTCAAGGTAGCTGTGAATTTTTATGAATAGACTCCATTCTGTGTGTAGAACAGCGAGAGTATTTAATCTTCAGCAACATACATTCAACCCTTTCCTTTTTGTCCTTGGGGCCTCCAACAAGCATGAGTCAGAGCTGTATTTGCACATTTATACAATATGTCAGAAACGCAAACATTCGCTCATAAAATAGCCTTGTGAGTCTGGTATGTCATGGTAAAGGAATGAGGTTTGAAAGTGTCCAATGATAACACCATGTTTGTTATCAGAGAACATTTCCAGCCCTGACTGTGTCCATGTTACACAAGCAGTTACTCTACTTAACTATGCCACAGTTTCCCTCCCAGTGTCCTGTTTCAGGAAAGACAAAGACATAAGAGTGAGGTGATATATTTCAAACTGCTTTCACATCCACCCACGGCAGTAATTCTGGGAAATAGGAAACTACTATTTCCAGCCAAACTAATTTAGTTGAAGTCCTCAGAGAGAGCAACAACATGCCCTCGGACTGATACAAAAAGGAGACGACCAAAGTGTGTTGGAAATGTATAGTTGCATTGCATCATAATTCAATCATATTTGTTTATTTCCTGTCAGTGTAATGGTCTGGATAGAATCATCAATCTTTTCAGAGCGTTCTCCGGAGACACACACACACACACACACACACACACACACACACACACACACACACACACACACACACACACACACACACACACACACACACACACACACACACACACACACACACACACACACACACACACACACACACACACACACACACACACACACACACACACACACACACACACACACACACACACACACACACACACACACACACACACACACACACACACACACACACACACACACACACACACACACACACGCATTATATATTAGTGTGTGTGTGTGATGGTGAGTGCATTGGGTTCAAATTTACAGTAGGAGCCTGTGCTTTCCATAGGAGGAGCCAGAGCAACCTGCCTTTCTAACGTATTTACACTTGTACATGAGGGAGGGGGGGGGGGGTGTATATAGAAGCAATTACAGGGCGGTCCCATTTGGCTCCGGGTGGAAAGAAAAATAAACCAGCAGCATTGTTAAATATGACTATGGTACTGGTTTGGGTGGAGGGCTGTGCAGGATCCAGGGCCGCAGAGGTCTGAGCCCCTACCTTGTACCTGTATTTGGTTTGGACTAAGTTTATGAAAAGATAAATAACCATTTAAATAATGATTATCGAAACTTGCATTCATTAATTTTTTTGGACACTTGGTGATGTCACGCATTAGTTTGTGACTACGGTTTTGAATCTTCTAGCATTTTGGCCGTCGCCATCTTGCTTTTTGGCCGGGACCGTCTTCGTGTTTTTGGAACAGAAGGTACTTGATTGGTGTTTGGCTGTACTTAGTTTCACAGTCAACTAAAACATTATAATTAACTATCATGATCTGAAAACACAGTACCGAAGGAGTGGCAGACCGGGTGGTGGTTCCCCTTTTCAAAAAGGGGGATCAGAGGGTGTGTGCCAATTACAGAGGCATCACACTACTCAGCCTCCCCGGGAAAGTTTACTCCAAGGTACTCGAAAGGAGGGTCAGGCCGATTGTCGAACCTCAGATTGAGGAGGAACAATGCGGATTCCGTCCTGGTCGTGGAACGACGGATCAGCTTTTTACTCTCGCAAGGATCCTGGAGGGGGCCTGGGAGTACGCTTATCCGGTCTACATGTGTTTTGTAGACTTGGAGAAGGCGTATGACCGAGTTCCCAGGGAGTTACTGTGGGAGGTGCTGCGGGAGTATGGGGTGAGGGGGTCTCTACTCAGGGCCATCCAATCTCTGTACTCCCAAAGCGAGAGCTGTGTCCGGGTCCTCGGCAGGAAGTCGGACCCATTTCCGGTGAGGGTTGGCCTCCGCCAGGGCTGCGCTTTGTCACCAATCCTGTTTGTAATATACATGGATCGGATTTCGAGGCGTAGTCGTGGGGGAGGGGGTCTGCAGTTCGGTGGACTAAGGATTGCACCACTGCTTTTTGCAGATGATGTGGTTCTGATGGCTTCATCGGTCTGCGACCTTCAGCACTCACTGGATCGGTTCGCAACCGAGTGTGAAGCGGCTGGGATGAGGATCAGCACCTCCAAATCTGAGGCCATGGTTCTCAGCAGGAAACCGATGGACTGTCCACTCCAAGTAGGGAATGAGTCCTTACCCCAAGTGAAGGAGTTCAAGTATCTCGGGGTCTTGTTCTCGAGTGAGGGAACAATGGAGCGTGAGATGGGTCGGAGCAGCGGGAGCGGTACTGCAGTCACTTTACCGCACCGTTGTGACAAAAAGAGAGCTGAGCCAAAAGGCAAAGCTCTCCGGGCCATTTTCGTTCCTACCCTCACCTGTGGTCATGAAGGATGGGTCATAACAAAAAGAATGAGATCGCGGATACAAGCGGCCGAGATGGGTTTTCTCCGCAGGGTGGCTGGCGTCTCCCTTGCGGCCCGTCCACACAGCAGTGTTAAAAAAATCTTCCAACGCTTCTGCCCATTCACTTTGAATGGGGTGATGTCACTTTGCCTCACTTTTCGCCAAACTGCATTGTGGGAAGCAAAGCGGAGATTTCCAGGCATCTCAGGCTTCAAAAGTTGAGCAATGTTCAACTTTTGAAGCTGAGGTGGAAGCATCAGCCAATCAAATCCCGTTTATGTCAAAACATTGCTATTGCTTTGTATGTCGGGGGCGGGAGATTCATGTGATTGGTTGTTGGTCGAGTTGCTCACAAAAAATCCCCAAGCTTCAGATACGCCCACCTCCAAGATTTTTTTTAACGCTGCTGTGTGGACGTACCGTTAGGGATAAGGTGAGAAGTTCGGTCATCAGGGAGGGACTCGGAGTTGAGCCGCTCCTCCTTCGCGTCGAAAGGAGCCAGTTGAGGTGGTTCGGGCACCTAGTTAGGATGCCACCTGGGCGCCTCCCTAGGGAGGTGTTCCAGGCACGTCCAGCTGGGAAGAGACCAAGGGGTAGACCTAGGACCAGGTGGAGGGATTATATCTCTTCGCTGGCCTGGGAGCGCCTTGGGATCCCCCAGTCAGAGCTGGTTGATGAGGGGAAAGGAACGTTTGGGGCTCTCTGCTGGAACTGCTACCCCCACGACCCGACCACGGATAAGCGGGAGAAGATGGATGGATGGATCTGAAAACACAATATGAGAGGGTAAAAGTTCTAAGACGAGAAACACAGACTTTAGCAAAACTGGACTACACTGTGTTAGCGACCTGTCATTTTAGCCATGTCCTAAAGATTTATTGTCAAATATTTATTTTTACAAAGCTAACATTGTGATAAACTGTATAACTAGCGATCAGTTCCATAGACTCGCATAGAACACTGAGCTAATAAATGAAGTGAAAATGTTCCTATAACATTCTACGTATTTGTGGCTCTCTGCTGACCATTATAAGAAATCAGGGTTACAACAATTGTATGTTGACCTTACGTTTAACCTTTGCTGTTAAAACACACTTGGACTTATCTTTTCTCCATTTATGTTTCAAAAATAATAAAATAAGACTATTTTGACCAACAAAACATATACACATGCTATCATAAACTTTAGTTTGCAATAGTGTTTATTTTTTCTAAATATATCTTATCTATATATATATATATAGATATTTGTTGTCAAGGGAACCAAATAAATGGTTTACAAAAACAGGATTCTTGTAGCATCCCATTTCCACTCTACACACTTCTTACAGTGACGTTAGCAAACACATCTAAATGGGTTCTATTGTTTGTTTTTAAATCACTAGATGGGCTGGCCCCTCACTACATCTCTGACCTCCTACAGGTGTACACCCCCTCAAGGGCTTTGAGGTCGGCTGATCAGCTGCGGCTGGTAGTCCCAAAAACTAAGAAAAAGACCGGGGGAGACCGAGCCTTCTCAGCGGTAGCCCTCAGGCTCTGGAACGACCTGCCCCTCCCATGTCAAATTGTCCCCCACTCTTCAAACGTTTATGTCCCGCCTAAAGACCCACCTCTTTTCCCTCGCTTTCAAGTCAGTCTGAGCTATGCTGTACATATTTGTATGCTTTATTATCCGTCCATAGCCTTTATGTGTGCCTTGTATCTATTCTTATGTGTGCCTTTTATCTATTCTTGTAATCTTATATCTTGTTATAATGTTATGTTCGTTGTGAAGCACTTTGGCAAACCGTCTGTTTTTAATATGTGCTATAGAAATAAAGTGGATTGGGTCCAGCAGACACATAGCGACATTAGCATTTTAAAGTTGTTTGTTTTAAGTACAATATTTTCTTGCCTTGTAGATCTCTTTTTGCACTCCCCAAAAGAAAAATATTTGCACCCTTGGCATCTTTTACACAAATGAAATCAATACACTGTGTGTGGTATTTGATTAGAATTCAGTTAAGTTCCGAAGTGAGGTAACTGAGCTGTGTCTGATGTTTAGTAAAAGAGTTTGTGCTGAGTGAAACTGCACTGATGTGACAGGCCCCGAGGAGCCCTGTGACACGGGCTGATGGAGAGTGATTTATATTTGTGCTCGCTGTTTCTCCTTGAATGCTGGCATGGGGCCAAGCAAGCTGAATGAATGTTCTTTCTCCTCTGCCATCGCTCCAAGCCGCCTTTCTCCAGCCGTCAGTCAGCAGGACTTTGACAGCTCGTAGAGGTTCAGGTTCTTCTTCTTCTTCTTCTTCTTCTTCTTCTTCTTCTTCTTCTTCTTCTTCTTCTTCTTCTTCTTCTTCTTCTTCTTCTTCTTCTTCTTCTTCTTCTTCTTCTTCTTCTTCTTCTTCTTCTTCTTCTTCTTCTTCTTCTTCTTCTGAACAGTATTAAGCTTACAGTATAGCATTTGGCAGACTTAACTCCCCACAGAAACAATCATTTCATGTTTACTAATATTCCTTGTGTATTTTGTATTTATTATTAGTTTAAGACTATTGTAGTATATTTCAGTTGGTACATTTTGTCCCATGGTACATTACTCCCTCTGGGGGTAACTGTTGATTTTAGCCTTTGCAGACCATTACATGCAACACAAACTTATAGAACACAGGGAATAGAAAACCCCCAAAAAGCACAACAGGGCCTCTTTGTAAACTGGAAATGTCCAACAATACAGGAAGCAGTCTAACTCGTTTCCATTTCCACAATGGAATTAGAAGTGTTTCATGTTACAAGCAGAAAAGAGTGCAGTCAATTAAAGCAGAGCTATAGAGGAAGAGTAAGAACACTATCCCCAGGACTACTTTATTTCATGGTGTAAAAATGACTGCTTCTCACCACAAACTATCGCCCCCTGTGACAGGTAATTATTTTGGCGACCAGCAGACCTCCCCAGAGCCTCCCTGCCTGCCAACCCAATATCTGCGCCTCTCTCAGGGGGCCATCTGGGCTCGGCTGCCACAGATAAGTGAGAGGAATGTGGTGCAGCCGTGCTGTTGATGTGAGGGATTCGGCCTGGAGCTTAGGTCCTGAAGGACGGGGCTGCACCCGGACTTTGAACATAATGGAAGAATGGAGGGTGAAGACGTTAGGCGGGCGTGGCAGACAGCAGGTGTGTGTGTGTGTGTTCATTAGATACAGTGTGACATCAGAATCCGCCCTATCATGCAGATGTTTACAGCAAACACAGATTTCATAAAGGTGTTTTTAGATCCAATGTTTTTGATTTATGGCAGAATATATATTCGTAAGAACTAAGTTGATATTGTAAGTAGCCACAATAACCTTGTGTACATGATGTAATGTTGAATACATTTCATATCACAAATGAGTAAATTGCCCTTTACTATCTATTTAAATCTCACACATTGAAAAGTCTGTTTTATCGCATTGTTTGTTCGCCACATCATACTCTGCATGAAATCAGAACTCCATGGCCATCTCAGTGTTTCTCTAAGCTTTCTAAGGCATTGTCTATGCTCATTAGCAAGTGCTTTAGTCAGCTTGCTGCGAGACAACAGTGTGAGTCTTTATAAAGAACAGCATTCAATTCCACTGGATTGGGGTGGCAGATGTGGAGTTGAAAGACAGTTTCATTGCTTTCTGAGTTTAGAGCAACTACAATGACTGAAGAAATATGCATGAATCTGTAAGTCAAATAAAAAATGGTTATAGTTTGGTGTATGAGAAACGGTCATGCTTTCCTTTCCTTTAGGGACAGAAGTAGTGACTGAAGATTTCTTTGAACTTCTGTTGTACCAAAATAGTGTATGTACACGTCTCGGTTTTATACCATACTGTATTTGCAAGTTTCTGATGTCCTCACTACTGTTTAACATGCATTGAGGTCTGTTCTTACAGTTGGCATGTATAAATGAAAATGATGTATCAGACTGATGTGCAAAGTCAAACAACAGAGGCGATCGACAATGTCAAACTAAGTAAACATCACACAATCAAAGACAAAACGTGCACAAAGTCAAGTCAATGTGCAGCAAAAAGAACAAGTGGAAACAAAGATGAAACGTGATATTGATATATGCAGTTTGAACTGGAACTGCTGAAGTTCCACTTCAGGATTACAACAAAAGCAGGAAATAACCTTGACGCATAACATCATCGTATCTGTTCGTTTGTAGTGTAAAAACATTTATGGATGGCTCAGATTTTTGAAAACATGACTGTAAGTTCTGGCAGGCTATCATCATGTTAAAGGATTAGCTAAACTCTTTAGGGGAAAGCTTGGTCAACGAACCATTGATTTATTGGTCAATCCATTTTGTGTATAGATAGAGTCTTGATAGGACAGGACAGGCCGGGGCTAACTGGTTAGCATGCTAATTTCAGTAGATATTTCTGCAACAAGATACATAAATTGCCCATTGATTCTTTTCTGTTGCGCATCCCAAAGAAACAGACGTAAGTATTTCGCCTCAACGACTGGGTCAATACAAACAGAAGTGACATTTATTAATTATAATTTTTTTTTAAACGCACTTACTAAAGTTGGCAAATCTGCTCAAACTATAACTGCTTTAAAATCTCCACACAGCTTTTAGTTTTCATTAGCCATGTGTGCGCTCCTTTTGACACTAACCCAGGGGCTTTACAGTACATATGTGGTACTTTTTGTTTTAACGACAATAATAATATTTGTTTGCAGTATGCACAAAACCATCCTCTACCATTTTAAGCACCTATGTCCTTTAGAGTATGGAACTTTTACAATCATTTTGTAATCTTCACTCCCAACCGAACTTTCCTTTTTCATCTGAGCACTGACTCTAGAAACATTTAATCGATTCTTCTAAGGATTTTATGCGACAGCTTCCGCCATACTCCTAGCTGCTGCTCCGTTGCTATGGCCTCTGTCCCCTTTTATCGCTGGTTTGTTCATTTAAAATGCATCAGTGCATCTCCAAACACCAGAACTTTGATATACTGTGAAAGAGAGTTTCCCCTGGTTGTTGGCAAGGGCTTGAATGTAGCAGACATTAATTTATATGTAAAAGTCCTCTGGCCTTAATAAAACACAATTTATTGACTGTGATTTACAACTTTAATACAATCTTAAGGAAGAGGCTAACAGATTAGTGTGGTGCAGAGAAAAGAGAATGTAAGGTTCTAGCTGAAAAAAGTAGCATACTAGAAAAGGGGATACATTGTGAATATAGAAAATAAAACGTTGTGAATCAACACAGACCTGGATAAATGAAAAGGTTGTTTGTTAACCTGCAGTGTCTATATGATTGAGAGAGCCTCGGAAGCAAACAAACATATTTGTTTTTCAGTGTGAGGCACCAACGTTCTGTCATGCATCACACATCAGTCAGTCAGCTCTGCATCAGGTCATCCAACAGTCAGTGCTTCAGTCAGTAAGTGCATGATGCGGCAAGCAGGCAGCTAGTCAGTGTTTGGGTGAGCATGAATAAAACATAGTGTACGAAAGAAGGCTTTAGAAGTATCAAGCTCCTCTGAGCACAACTCATTTGACTCTATCTCTCAATTATTCCTCTTTCAGACAACTTGCTGCATTTCTTCATCTTGGCTCCCCTACCTCTCTGTCTCTTCATTATGCATCTTAGTGTCTTTTACAGGGTTGGAATAACAGACATTTTCAGGATCATATTTGTATGTTTTGTCTCTACTGTGACTTGTTCCATCCATCCATCCCTCTTCTCCCGCTTATCCGTGGTCGGGTCGCGGGGGTAGCAGTTCCAGCAGAGAGCCCCAAACTTTCTTTTCCCTGGCGACATCAACCAGCTCTGACTGGGGGATCCCAAGGCGCTCCCAGGCCAGCGAAGAGATATAATCCCTCCACCTGGTCCTAGGTCTACCCCTTGGTCTCTTCCCAGCTGGACGTGCCTGGAACACCTCCCTAGGGAGGCGCCCAGGTGGCATCCTAACTAGGTGCCCGAACCACCTCAACTGGCTCCTTTCGACACGAAGGAGGAGCGGCTCAACTCCGAGTCCCTCCCTGATGACTGAACTTCTCACCTTATCCCTAAGGGAGACACCAGCCACCCGGCGGAGGAAACCCATCTCGGCCGCTTGTATCCGCGATCTCGTTCTTTCGGTCATGACTACTGTGACTTGTTCCCATGCTATAATGTTCAAAAAGACTTTCTGTACTGCAGCACCTCATTCACCCTTGGTCTGAAACCAGAGCCCAGCCTGCTCTGATTGGTTAGCTGGCCGGCTCTGTTGTGTTTGAATAATTTGAACTTTTTTTGAACATTTTTGAACGGTGCATGTCGCCGAGGGACATGCCAGCACAGAGCTGGTTTACTTCGGATTACGTGAATGCAGCTAAAGCCTATCCCGTACAATGTGTTGGAGCGCTAGCCAACAGAAGCAAAAGTGTTACAAAGTGATGTCACTATGTTACAGGAGTAAACAAAGGAGTCCAATGGAGGCGTTCCATGCAGGGGGGGGGGGAGTGTGTGGGAGAGAAACTCCCTCTGGAGGAAGCTTTGGGAGTTGTAGCCTTTGCAGACCATTCATACGGAGCCTTGCATGGCATCTACAGGAAGTAGTGCAGACGTCTTTCAATCAGAAGGTTGTTGGTGTGATCCAACATGTTGATGAATCCTTGGGCAAAATGTTTAACCCCTGGTTGTTGCCGATGGCCACAGTGTGTAAATGTATGAATGTTCAATCCTTGAGCAAATGTGGCACATTGCTCTGTATGAATAAGGTATGGATGGGTGCTTTATAACTTGCAGTATGTACAGTAAAGCGCTTTGAAGAGTCGGATAAAGACTGGATAAAGCACTTTATAAATACAGTCCATTCACATTTTACATGCACAGAATCCTCTAACACACACTACAGGAAAGAGAAAACACAAAAAGCATAATATGGCCTTTATAATCAAGCCATAAAGACCGCCTGAATATCATGTCATTTTCTTTTTACATGCCAGATCTCACAATTGAAACAGACGCTTTCCTCTTGAAGTTCACTGGGTTCATTGTGTCGTGCTTCTCCATTTTCTCCTCAGCTGCCATCTCGATTTATTTTACCGCCTCCAGTGGAAAAAAGTCATCTCTTGCCTGTGTGCCTGTTTCACACACACTTCCTCTCTGTGCTGAGCCGTTAAAGAACACTCAGTGCGGTGCTCTATACGTGCCCCAGCAGAAGGTGCAGTATACTCTGGCAACTATAGCAACTTCTGAGTTATAGCCCTGCAGCCTAGAGCTGGAACACACCCAAAGGAAAGGGGAGGGGGGGGGGGGTTGTCCTCCGTCGGTGGTGACACTGCAGTGTGTGTGAGTGTGTAGGTACAGGGTGTTGCATTACTCTTTGGACCCCATGTGTCTGTCCTCCAGTTTTCCGTGCTTTATAAAGACTTGCTGATTGATTTGAGAAAATGAATGAAAAAGTGAAAAGATGTCATCAGCTCATACGTTGATTTGTTTTTACTAGACAAAGTTGTATTCAAGTTTTAGGAGAAGTATTCGGACACACTTCCTAATAAAGCCAAGTCATGCCTCAAGCCTTACGGCCCGTCCACACAGCTGCGTGCGCTTCACCATTCACTTTGAATGGGGTGACGTCACTTTTCGCCGAACTGCATTGTGGGAAGCGAAGCGGAGCGTTGCTGGCGTGGCTCGCTGCAAAAGTTGAGCAATGTTCAACTTTTGAAGCCTCTGCAGAAGCGTCAGCCAATCGAATCATATGCCAGTACAAGCTCTAGCCAATCAAACCGCTGCTTGTGTGTCTGGGGCGGGAGATTCATGTGATTGGTTGTTGGTCGAGTTTCAGACACGCCCACCGGCAAGCGTCAACGCACGCCGCTGTGTGGACGGGCCGTGAGAGACAGTACCTCTAAAGGCCAGACTTTCTGGTCCTTCTACAGTTTGCTGAGTGTGGAAAGGACAACATTCACTGCTGCATAAGAGCTTGAAATGTCCAGTTACACATATGATTCAGAGTTTCTGTATGTGTCATATAGTTGAATCACGATGGGTGCGGGATGAAGGTCTGCAAACACGTTGCAAGTGTCAGTGTGTTTGGCACATTGTATGCATTACTGCTCATGGTGAAAATGCAACACAGTACTCTGGGTTTCATACCATATGCAGTTTGAATTGACATTTTGAAATCAACGGTTAAAGGGGCCATATTACCCTTTTGTAGCTTTGCCTTTCCTTTGTGTTATATATGTTTTTTGTGCATGTAAATGGCCGGCAAAGGCGAAAATCACAAAGTTCCCTCGAGGGAGTTTCTCTCCCACACCCTGCCTGAAATTCCTCCATTTGACTCCTTTGTTTACTTCAGTAACATAGTGACATCACTATGTAACACTTGTACTTTTATTGGCTAGTGCTCCAAAACATTGTACATTTCCGACACATCTCTGGTTTCAGACAGAGGGTGAAAAGAGGTGCTGCAGTATGAGAAGAATAAAGAGCTTTTTCAATATGAAATCAGGTAAACATAAAATCATAATTGAGCTTCAAAAAGGTTTGTTCTTCAAGTTACGGACATGGATTAAAATAGTTTCACATTGACTTTTATTTTCACAAAGGCTATTTCACCAGTTTCCTGGGAGAAAGAAGAAAGTAATATCAAACTTTTACAATTAACTTTTAAGTGTGTAACATTTTGCTAACAAGAAGAGTATAATATTAACCTTGAGAAGTAAGACACCTCTCCACATTTAAATACCTATATTGGGGACTTTTGTGTGGATATATACCTTATACTGGTTGCAACATTACTACTCTACTTCCTATGTGTGTGCATCTAGGTATTGAACAGTTTGTGGATATGACTTATACTAATCAGAAACAAATAGTCTACAGGAGAATCACTTATTAGCATCATCAGAACCACCGTCAATAAAGTGTTACTGTGGAAATAAAAAAGGCCTGTGTAAGACAGGGAGATGGGAAGGAGGGAACTTGTGATGATGCAACTGGGTAGTAAAGCAACTAAACATGATCACTTGATTCCTCTCCTCTCAGACAGGAATAGGGAGAAAGTGTCGCACAAAAGGTGAGCCCAGTCTGCCGATCTATACTTCCATTAATCTCTCCCTCCCTTATCTCCCCCTTCCTCTGTCCTCTCCATCCCCTCTGTCTGTCCCCTCTGTGCTCCTGCTTTGTCTGGAGGACCCACACAAAAGAATGCTGCCTGTCATGGAGCGAGAGCAAAGGTCTTGGTTCTCCGGGGAGAAGGTGTGTGTGTGTGGGGGGGGGGGGGGATATCCATTGTTGTTTCTGATCCGACGCCCACCTCACCCATCTCTCCTGTCTCCCATTTCCTTCTGTGTCCCTGTTTGCTCCGGTTTTTGGATGGGAATTAGAAAAGGAAATAAGCCTGTTTAGCTGAGTCGCTGATTTAAGCGTTGGTTACGTGCTATCTGCTCCTCCTCTTGTGGTGGTGGTTAATACCACCACAAGTATGTCATTATAAAATACAACTAATTGTTAAAGATGAAACCACTGCTATTTTGTTTACCTTCTTGGCTTTTAACACAATTCCTGTCTGCCTGTAGTTGGAGACCACACATGTAAGAGTATAGTAATGGTTCCTCTCTTAACTTTTTGATTGATTCATTGAAATAAAAGTGTCAGTTAAATGTTCTTATAATATAGAAATACTTTAATTGATTGTTGCAGAACATTATCTTTTTTGACTTCCTATTTCTTCAGTTCCAATTTCCAATATTGACAAGGACATATCCGAAGTGTCATCAATGGTAGTTTTGGAAGTTTAAAAGTAACATTGATTCACATTAGATAGCAGCCCTGTGATCTTTGAAAACCCTTAACTTTGACAAAGTTACTGTTACTCTCAGCGTGCCTTTGTCTTTCATTCGAACAGTTTGGGGATATCGTGGCCAAATATCAGTCAGTGTGCATCAAATGACAGTCAGCTCTCACAGACAACAGTTCAGCCATGAGTCAGCGTCTTTATGATTACACTGGAGACTAAAAACCAGAGTTGACGACTCATGTCAAACTCTACTTGAACTGCTCCATGTTTGATCGATTAGTTGAATATTGAAGCTGTTGCCGTACATTAATCATATTCATAAATACAATGCCTGCCTGGTGAGGATTGGATACAACACACTGAGAGGCCAAATGTCTCAGATTGGGTTAAAGATGGGAGATGCCTGGTGTTGTTGCCTCTGCATATTTTGCTCTTTAGCGGCGAGTGTTGCTATGCAGCAGTGTGGAGACAAATTGATTATGCAGTCCGGAGCCCAGACAGACGATTGTCTCCTGCCCTGCTTTGATTTGCTGAAATGTCATTCCGGCTGATGCCAGCGGTGATCATTTCCTCTCTGGCACAGTAAACACTAAATATTTACTGAGTGTGAATAATCCGTGGTTAAATCTGATGAAGTGGTCTGGAACATCATTGCTCTGCACATTGTGGCAAACAGAAATAGCTTTTATGTTTAATAGCTTCTCACATGGTTTCTGGAGCTTCACATTGATAGAACACGCGGAAAAAACTGAAACGTGGACTTTAATAAAATCAACAGATTTGACAAAACTATATTAGGTTAGTTTAAATACATAATATTGAGTTTAAATGAAAATGATTAGGTTCAACTTAATATTGTTGCTTTCAACTAACCACTTAGTTATGTGACATGTATTGACATAATACATTTAGAGGGGGTTTGATGGGTTGCTTTTAAATTAATTTAGTATACAAATGGTAAGAAACAAACCTCTAACAACAATGTGTTTTCTCATTATTTATTTTACCTTTATACAGGATAGGTCTCATTGAGATTAAAAATCTCTTTTTCAAGAGAGTCCTACATCTGAAATGTTAGCATAGATTCTCAATTGTTCACAAATATTATTGGTTAAATGTTACAAACAGTGATTTTCAGGGATCTCTGAATGTCTCCCAGAGGCCCAGCAGCCGGTGTGCTGTGACTGGCTGTACTGTAGTGTCTCTGTCGCACCAGCAGATGGGGAAAGGAAACGTCGTAATGTGCAGAGGGAGCCCACTGCAGGCCTCATTCTGCTCTGTTCGCCGATGTTCTGTTGTTCAATGAGACAAAAGTTGTTTCGTATGGCTAAAGTCAAAACTAGGGATATTTTCATTATTTTCCAAATGCACAACTTCTTTTGATTTAGCCAGAACAAATACATTTACTTTTAATTTGTCATGACAAAATGTGTTGTTCAGAGTTTCATTATAAAACTGTATTGATGTTCAAAAGTCAAGAAACTGCTCATTTGTGCATGTCTTATAATAAAATAATATAACATGTTCATTTAAATTACAATAAAAAAAGGTTAAAGCAACCAAACAAGTCAAAGACTTGACATTATAGAAACGCATACTTTCTTATCAAAGTGACTCAATGTGATTAAAACACAATCTTGTAAATGTCATATCATTATTATTACTTATTATTCATCATTCAATCAAAAATATGTACATAAATAGGATTCTTAAATTATATTTGAATAAAATCTTGCATTCATTCTCAGGGTTTTCTCAATTTCTAATGATCTTTGACCCCACGCACCTTCAACAGAAATGCAAGATGTGTAAGATTCCAAAAGTTTGCAAATTACATAAATTATTAATGCTGGTCAAATTGTCATGACAACATTTTCAAATGTCATCTTTAATCACTTGACTTCTATAACGGCTCTTCCAAACGGCCCTCCGTCGCTTCAGCTTGATAAAGTTAAGATTGATTTAAAATAGCATAGGGGGGGGGGGAGAGGAGGGGGGGGGATCGAGTTACCCCGGCGCTTTAGAGAACGCACTATACATACAAGATAAACTAAACACATGCACACTATGCCGCTCTTTCATATGCGCATACACCCTGTAAGGAGTGTCTCCGGGAGATGATTTCCTTCCCTTGCGTGTCGTCCCCCTCGCGCCCCCCCTCCCGGCGCTGGGCCCCCTCCCCTCTGCTACGCAGTGTAAACACAGTGTTCCAGAGGAATGTTGGACTCCCTGACCTCCGCTGCAGTTCACTCGGTTCAGCCTGGCCGCGCTGTGCTCCAGCATCATCAGCAGCAGCCCTCTCCCCACTACCCCCACCCACCCCCTCCAGAGCCCCTTCACTCTCTCTGTTTCTCTTCTTCTTCTTCTTCTTCTTCTTCTTCTTCTTCTTCTTCTTCTTCTTCTTCTTCCATATGTTCTCTCCCCCCCCACCCCTTTCTTTCTTTCCACTGTACCTCGCTGTCACAGCATAGAAGTGCCTCTTTGCTATCCTCTTCTTTATGTCTGGTTTCTTCACAACATTAGAGAAGACCTGCAGCATGTGGTAGATTTAGCAACAATATTTCACATGCAAACATGATGAACGCACCCTAACACACACACACACCTTGCTCCGACGCCATTGTGTGCGCAGCCTGGCGCATTCACCCCCCCCCTCCCCTCCCTCCCTCCCTCCCTCTCCTCACCTCAGCCCCCAGTGGACCGAGGTTCCTAGAAACAGGATACAGAGAGACAGAGGCTTAAGTGTCTCTGCTGCATGACGAGGTGTTGGAGTGAAGAGAAAGCAACGGGTTACACGTGCATCCCGTCTCTCCTCGGTTTGATTACCGAGGGTGGAAAGATGGCCAGAGCGGACATGTGCTGTTTCCCCTGACCGCGCCGTTTTCAACGTGCCGAGGTTCAGGGGGTTTAATTGCTGCGGGATATAGCAGATTATAAATACATGCAGCCAGTCATCACAGGTCACGTTGAATGAGAGCGTTTGTGTATTTGTAATGGATGCCGTTAGTGCTGCGGGGGCTACGAGGGGGCAACTGCGTCCCAGCCAGCAAATCAGCCGGCTAGTTTTATAGCCTGTGTGTGTGTGTGTGTGTGTGTGTGTGTGTGTGTGTGTGTGTGTGTGTGTGTGTGTGTGTGTGTGTGTGTGTGTGTGTGTGTGTGTGTGTGTGTGTGTGTGTGTGTGTGTGTGTGTGTGTGTGTGTGTGTGTGTGTGTGTGTGTGTGTGTGTGTGAGGCTGCCAGCTAACCTGAGCAGAGGGTCAGTATGAATACTATTACCAACATTATGAACGCGAACACAGCGAGATGCAGACCCCGTGAGCCTCCCTGCGGTTCAACACTAAAGTATTCATCACAGAATTACCTCTGTCATATTGAAGTATGACAGATAAGCAGTGTTTTATTGTAGCAGGTAGATTTAGAACCTACTTTTAAATACTTAACTTACTTTTATATATCTTGCTGTCTGTTCATTTGTAACCCTTTAGTTTTTAAAGGGTTTTGGTTCGTTTGAAACATACATCTAAGACACAATTAGGGGAGCAAAACGTACCTTTGAAATAATCAAATTAAGTATAAGTTCTCCCAAATAGTGCAGTACTTGGGTAACGGTACTTTTTCGCTATACTGAGTTCGAGTCCATTAACTTAGAAAAATCAAACAAAGTAGAGCAGAACATAAAAGTGCTAGTAATTAAAAAGGTACGTTTCAAGTTTTGTTTTGCTAAAAAATGATGTTCATGTGACACAACCAGTTTCAAAAACAACCCTGTGTCTTGAGTAGTACCAGTGGGTTCTGGGTAATCGTAACTTGATGTCGTGTTATAGCTAAATGGATAATCAACCAACCAACCAACCAACCAACCAACCAACCAACCAACCAACCAACCAACCACCTATACCTCCCTTCGCTCCATCCATCGAGTTGTAGGGATGGGAATTGGAGACCTAGTGGATGAATGTATTTAAAAAATATATGATGATAATATGGTTTGGTATACTTTGCACCCATAGCGAACTATTGATCGCATGACACATCAATATGTACTGTATTGGATCTTTTAGTACAAAACGTCAAGGTCATCATCATCAACATCATCAGCCTGACTTTCCCTTTCCTGAAATGTTTCCCCTTAACATTCCCCTTAACTTCAGCTTCTCCATATCTTTTTCCCTCTATCTCTTCCCTGATTTCAGACCATCCTTATGTTCGCCACTGCCCGTTTCTACGTTATCATTTACTATTGCTCCCTCCTCATACTTTAGGGGCCTGCATGAAAGCACGGCCAATTACCCTGGTGGTGTAATTGTTGCACAGATATAAAGGACATGATGATGATGCTGGTGGGGGAACATGTGGTGGCTTGTGTTGCGTTGACAGGCAAGAGGAACTTGGCTGACCTCTGCTGGGCTCTGACAGGCAGTGTTGCAGATGTTGATCACAGTTAATGATTTAGGATGTATATTCTTCCTCTGGTTTTTATTAGCCGCATAATGGCTTTAGGGATCAATGCTGCATCCTTGTCCAGCATCAGTTCAGCAACTGTAACTACAAGTCATTAGTGTGGTCAAACATATGGCTTTTTAAATATTCTCACATTACAGACCCCTATGTAAAGGCAAAAAAGCGCATGTTTTCTGATCGCACCCCATCATTGACCGCACACGTACGAAAGAGACTGAACTGAGAAGGGAAAAGAAGAATGATGGAGGGAGAGCAAGCAGAGCGAGCGGGAGAGATCGAGGGAAGCAGATGGCTGGAAATATAGCCTGCTAAATTATTCATCCAGGCTGGAGTCTGGAGATAGATAGATGGATAGGAGCTGGCATGGACACTTTTATTAGGATTCCAAGAGCTGCGATGAGAGTGGCTCTAAACACCGTGATTGCCTTCTGAGACCGAGAAAAGTAATTGCATCAGGTCTGGGAAAAGCCATTTGCTGCGGGAATGAAATCTCCTGTATTAAATGCAAATGAAATCAGGAAAGATATACAGAACTTGGGAAGCATAACAATATGTTTTAGCTGGAGTAATTTATATATGAAGGGTAATGTTTGTGAGTGCAACAAGGACACATAAATAAGAAGAATCTTATACAGATGTCTTTAAAGGTTCCCTGTTATGATACTTTTCAGGTTCATATTTGTATGTAGTGTCTCTACTGGGACATGTCTCCATGCTTTAATGTTCAAAAAGCTCTTTCTTTTTCTCATACTGCCTGTGCTGCAGCACCTCTTTTCACCCTCTGTCTGAAACCAGAGCCCAGTCTGCTCTGATTGGTTACCTGGCCGGCTCTGTCGTGATTAGTGTCTGGGAGGGAAACTCTTTGAGATGTTAGCCTTTGCAGACCGTTGACATGCACACAAACCTATATACAGTAAGACCCTACAGGAAAGGGAAAACCCAGACAAAGAATGAAGGAACACCTCTAGCGTTCTCCATATGAGGGGATCCAGGGGGCTGCGTGTTGTCTGAAGATTGCCCTCGACAGTTTGAAGTTCACAACAAGTTGTCTCAACAGTGACGGGGAATACAAATGAAAAATGGCCTGGAGGGGAAACAGCCTGGTTCGTAAAATAAGATTTGTGTTGCAGAAAACGTCCGGGAGTCCTTGGCTAGGTTTAGGGTCGTCCCCACTTACTGAGGAACAAATTAAGTTCTACACGTCCTCCCTTTTTAGAGGATATCAAATTGGACTGATCCAATTAATCACAAATATCAACCATATCAATCCTTTATTTGCCTAAATACTGGACAGGGGTGGTTTATTCCCCCTCAGTTTAACATATAAAGACGGTAAATATGCTTTCTCCGTTCTATTTGTCCTCTTCTCAAATAAAATAAAATGTATATGTAAACCCAATATCACAAATTCAGAATGTGCCTCTTTGACAATCTGTAAAGCATATGACGCCGCCTGTCCTGAGACCCTTGCAGCGCATAGGGAAAAATGTGCACGTTATATTATTCTCCCAGATGCAAAGACTCACAGAGATGCGCACGCACACTCCTGAGCAGAGGGCTGCAGGGAAATAGAGCAGAGAGGAAGCTGCGTTCCTTCGCCAAAGCACGGCTGTCTGGTGTCATGGCAACCGGTGCAGATTACCCCATCCTCCATCAGACAGGGAGAGGAGAGAGGGATGGGCCCACACGTGCACATCACACACACATGCACATATGGGAATGCATGTTGCACAACATCTAAATTCCCCTTATAGTGTTGACATGTTATTATTTCAATGTATGCTTTTCTACATTAGTGATGTCGTCATCAGTAAAAAAACCTGAATCAATGAGACGGTGGGTGTAAAAGGTAGTGAGGAAAAAAAACAAAGAGGGCGGGATCTTGAAAGGCGAGCGGTGAAGAGAGTGGTGTAGCGAGAGGTTGAGATGTGTGGAGAGGCCATAAACATATAGTAGAGCTAAATACGTCTGGGGGATATACTGTTATTAAAAGCAGTAAGGTTATCCAACAGTGGGGGCGGACGCTTTGATACCTGCTAACGCATTTCAGGCCGCCAGAGTCCTATTGAAGGCAATTTAGCAGGATATATTCTGCTTCAAGTGTGTGTGTGTGTGTGTGTGTGTGTGTGTGTGTGTGTGTGTGTGTGTGTGTGTGTGTGTGTGTGTGTGTGTGTGTGTGTGTGTGTGTGTGTGTGTGTGTGTGTGTGTGTGTGTGTGTGTGTGTGTGTGTGTGTGTGTGTGTGTGTGTGTGTGTGTGTGTGTGTGTGTGTAGGTTAGTGCTGCAGCCTGGGAGGAGGGGGGTGGGGAGAGGAGGGATGCTGGAGCAGGATGAGGGCAGAGGCAGTGAGACATGACAGCAAGAGAAGAGAGGGTGGGGGGGAGAGGATAATATTAGAGTCTGCATGAGGGTAGCTGGAGATTTTTGTAGCAAAAAGAGAGAAAGGGTGCAGAGGAGATAAATGGCACAAGCGTGAGGAGAAGGGAAGGGGCGGGAGACAGAAAAGGAGCAGTGGGAGGGGGGGAGGGAGTCGAGGCCGTTTGAGGATAACGCCTCCCAAATTGACTGCGGCACAGCCATCGTCCACAGTTACATCACAGCTGAGCTCAAACTCGGGATGAACCCGTCTCCCTCGCTGTCTCTTTGTGTCTGTGTCGATGCCAACCTTAAAAACGCCTCAAAGCCGACATTTGATCGTCCGGCGCCAACAAGTAGTCTGAGCGTGTGCCATGGGATGTGTCATGTTTTAAAGGCGTACGGGCTCCGACTAAAATCCTGAACAGACGTTTTATTTTTTCCTTTGTCTTTGTGCCGCAGTCATCATCGGCGGCAGCAACACGGTTGTAATCAGCCTCATTAAGACTCTTGTACACATTGTGAATCGTAAACGAGGCTCCAGACTAATTTTAGAAGTCTGCACAGAAGAGCAGCCTGTGACTAAAAATCTATTTGCCATAATCATAATAATCAACTTCTGCACACAATGTAACTCTGCTCTAAGAAAGACATATCCACTCAGTGCTGGCCGGCCTGTGACTCTCAGAAGATTAATATTAATGATATTTGTTTGCTTTATTAATGCACTGAAAAGTGCATTGGTCTTTTCCAGCATCATGCTTCAATCTCATAGCTGCACGCACGCACGCACGCACGCACGCACGCACGCGCGCACACACACACACACACACACACACACACACACTCAGGCCAACCCGGTCTCCTCAACATTACGTTCCCACAGAACTAAACTGCATTCTAACGTTTAGCTAGAGAGTCTGTGGGAACGTAATGTTGAGGAGACAGGGTTGCTCGGGCAGTAGATCCACATATCATCAATAAGTCCTAAACACAGAAATGAGTTAGCATTTTAGCTCTTCTGGGCTTTGGAATACTTTTCGATGAAATACTTGAAATAAGGTCTGTGGTTAATACAAACTTACGAGATTTTCACATTTTGTTCAACGACAGAAAAATATGTCAGTAATATCCCACTGGTAAGTGTCAGAAGCTTCCAAGTGGCTGAATGAGACTTGTAAATGTTGTCACAATGAACATTACCCGCCGCAGCTTAGCGGTCTTTAGCTATTACCATACTTCTGTGGAGAATGTATACTCTTCAACTAGCATACAAGTGGAGATGTGTCTGCACAGAGGAGCTCTCGGTGTTTAGAAATCAATTTGCATCATTGCCATGATAAGTTCTAAATCATGTTTGTACGTTCTGTGGTTAACACAAGCTAACGACAAAACGTCTGAAGCTTCTATATGTCGTGGCTACATGAGACTATTATCAGTCATCACGCCGAACACCAGTCTGCCTTTAGCTTAATGGAAGTCAATGTTAGCTTGCTAATGCATTTACACTTCAACAATCATAAAAGTGGTGTTATTATGTGGAGATTATTGTGCCGAACAAATAAACGTGTGCTTGACACAAATCTTATCTTCTGCAATATGCCAAAATCCAATAAAAAAACAAAACCCAATTGGCTATTTGTCGGCGGGAACTGTTGCCCGTGATGCTAACTTATATGTTGGCCAAAAAGAGCAGGTCCTCGCTGCACCACTCAATACATCGTTATATGGAATGGTGCTGATTCACCTTCCTCTCCCATATTTGTTATTTTAAAATATATTATTTTATGCCAATTTGTTTTAGGCACTAAAAAGGAACAGACATCAACTGAACGTGAACATATTTGACACTGAATTCTCAAACAAAGTCAATTGGATTAGAATCACAGACGCCGTCTTGTATCTCTAATTAGCTGCACCTGTGTTAAAGGTTGAGCATTCCATCATGGTTTTACCATTAAACCAAAACCTACTATAATTTGACGCATGAACATCTGCAAGGAGAAGAAAAAGGGAATAAACCACCTTTTGTCTTTTTTACTCATGCAGGTCAGATTGACACAGATGTTTTTTACATTATCCAATGTAGGAACATTGCGATGGTTTGTACTTAAATGGATGAAGTTCAATAATTTGATAGTAACCAGCCTCCCAGTTGGCTTAGTGTAACTATATAGATATTAACCTGGCTTTTCTCTTCTTCCCCTCAGGAGCTGCTGGAAAGCAGACTGGAAACTACTACAGATGAAACCTGGCAGTGATTTGTAAGTACTGGTGTTATAAACTTTGTATATTTAAGTAGATGAAAGCAAATGTGTATAAGACCAACATGCCCATGCCAAAACTCATGTGAAACGAGTCATATATGGCAGGGAAATCTATTTAAAAATGAAAAGCCATACAGGCAAATCGGTTGAATATATATATATTTTTAAATCTTGTATTTGCAAAACACTTTATCTTCTTGATGCAGTGGACATTTTAACACTGCTATTACTGACGAGTGTTGAACATGTATTCCCGTGTCCTCTCCATCCCACTTTCTGTGGGATGCAGCTGTTAGCGTTGTGTGGTCATCACCCTATAAATACAGCAGCTGGCTGATGGACCCTGCAGCAGCTGAGGTCTGCCTCATATACCTTTGGACACATAATGTACACACAGATACAAATGTGCACAAATACACACACACTATTTATTGTTGTTGTAAAATAATCTCCAACACTCTTTCTACTTGGAGAGCCAACATAAGTACATTTGCATCGTTTCCCTTCTCTTTTCTGTACAGAATTCCTGAAATGCAGTCTAAATACAATCACATTACTCGATCATCCCTGGCTATAATGGCCAGATTCAAGATTCAAGGCTTCTATTGTCATTCGTACATACACTGAACAAAAATATAAACGCAACACTTTTGCTCCCATTTTTCATGAGATGAACTCAAAGATCTAAAACATTTTCTATAAACACAAAATAACCATTTCTCTCAAATATTGTTCACAAATCTGAAAGAATCTGTGATAGTGAGCACTTCTCCTTTGCCGAGATAATCCATCCCACCTCACAGGTGTAGCATATCAAGATGCTGATTAGACAGCATGATTATTGCACAGGTGTGCCTTAGGCTGGCCACAATAAAAGGCCACTCTGAAACGTGCA
Source organism: Pseudochaenichthys georgianus (assembly GCF_902827115.2). NCBI lineage: Eukaryota > Metazoa > Chordata > Actinopteri > Perciformes > Channichthyidae > Pseudochaenichthys > Pseudochaenichthys georgianus. Next base: position 9,570,255 of record NC_047515.1, read on the forward strand.
TTTTTGCTTTATTGGGGGGGTCTGGGGGGGTCCGAAAACCAGGCAGTATCTGGTGTGAGGGGTAGGGTTAGGGTTAGGGTAATGTTGTGAATCGAGTGGCCCATGGTGGTGGTGGGGTTATGGTATGGGCAGGCGTATGTAATGGACGACGAACACAGGCCACTCGATTCACAACATTACCCTAACCCTACCCCTAACTCTACCCCTACCCCTCACACCAGATACTGACTGGTTTTCGGACCACCCCAGACCCCCCCAATAAAGCAAAAATGCACGTTTCAGAGTGGCCTTTTATTGTGGCCAGCCTAAGGCACACCTGTGCAATAATCATGCTGTCTAACCAGGATCTTGATATGCCACACCTGTGAGGTGGGATGGATTATCTCGGCAAAGTAGAAGTGCTCACTATCACAGATTTTTGAACAATATTTGAGAGAAATGGTTATTTTGTGTATATAGAAAATGTTTTAGATCTTTGAGTTCATCTCATGAAAAATGGGAGCAAAAACAAAAGTGTTGCGTTTATATTTTTGTTCAGTGTAGCTACAGTGTAGCTATGTCGATGAAAATCTTAGGTCCTAGGCTCCTCCAACAGTGCAACACAATAAAACAGATAAAATAGTAAGGAAATACAATAAAATAGAATAGAATAGAAATAGTGCCATAAGAGTCGAAATACAAGTGATACATAATTTGTAAGTTACAAACAGATGAATGTTGTGGATGTTCTTAGTTCAGGTGTTTAACAGTCTTCTGGCCTGTGGGATGAAACTGTCCCTGAGTCTGGTGGTTTTAGTTCGGATGCTGCCGTACCGCCTGCCAGAAGGCGTTATGAATTATGGGACCATTCAGTCTACTACGATTGGGAAGATCAATGACTCATTTATATAATAGCCAGTGCTCATTTAGAATAATGCTTTTTTATTTTACTATTTCTTTATTGTAAAAAACGTATTACAACATTATGCTGTTGCTATGGAGAAAAGTAATGAAAAAAAAAAGTTTTACTGCAAGGAATTCTTGAGAACAAACCGTTAAACATAATTAAAAGTATGACACAGTTGATATCACCGAAATCAAGCATGAGATATTACTCTTATAAAAAATAGCATACCATCCAAATATACCTGTGATGCCCTCAATACTAGTTACATTACTATTTTCAAACCACTCATGTTGACATATGTTTTGTCTATATATAGTTTATTTATCACATACTTAACCCATCACCAAGTGACCCTTAGCTACGGTGGCCGACAGGTGCAAACGCGTTACAACGGCCCAAAACACTTCCATCAGGAGAAACGCGCTGCAGCTTCAGAAACGATGCTAATATAAAAACACATACGATCCAAAACACATCACAGAAGAAATACATTTACCTTGACAACAGATGCGCAGCATTTAGAAAAACATTCACCAACTTGATGAAACATAAACAGAGTTTACTAAAAGCACGAACGAAACACTGCAAATACAAAACTCAATTACAACGGAATTGGGGACACTACAAAGTGATAAACACAACTGGGACTGGAATGCTTGTTGGTGCTCGGAATTATAAAGGTCGCCAACTGTGAACTTGTTGAAGTGTTAACTGTAAACTAATTAACCTTCTAGTGACCATAAGCATAGCACACATTATCAATGAAATTAACCGAGACTATCTTGGTCGCCATTTTACATCAAACTGCACAAAACAACTTTTTCCGTGACAAATAATGTAATCTGCAATCTTACATAAGGATATAAAGAAATAGTAATACTAGAAACTAATAGTATGGTAACAGAATATTAATATCAACATTTTGAATAAAAATAGATGTGGACAGAAAACTCCAATGGGAGCGATTTACGCCGCTGTCTACCACACCTGACAGCAGAGTGGCAGTGAAACAATGGCGCGGATGTTGAGGATCCCACATTTATCCTCCCTATTCAGCCCTGCAGCAGCTGCATGGACATAAGGAGAGGCATCATTACAGCAGACCAGGCCGGTTAATAGGCCCGCGACGTGGGGGGCCAGCCAGCTCTGCATGGGGCTCACGAAAGGGGAGAGGAGAGAGAGGTCAGGGGTTAGGGAGGAGGACAAGATGTGGGAGAAGTGTTCGAGACAGGAGGAGCAGGGCGGGGAGGGAGAAGGAATGAAAAGGAGTTGCAGTATAGGCTGTATTTTTTATCTTTCCTGAATGAAAAAGTATGAAAGGATCTGGGATTTCATGCCAATTCCTGCTGCTATTTGGCTGACACCCAGCAAACACTTGATGAATAGATGTTGATATATTGGCTGCCACGTTGAAAATCTGCATAGGTATGTTAAAATGAGAGATGGGATATCTGCATCCATCCATAGATTATTTTCTCAATGAAAATATTAACCTGAACTTGATATTTTCCTAATACATAGTATACAGTAAAACTACGTTAACAACGGGTCACTTCTTGGGATGAACCTACAGGAAATGATTCGAACTATTTGATGGATCTGCGGCCTTCTTAAGCTTTAATTAGTTTAAAAGTGAGTTTAGCTCAACTTACTATTTTGGTTCCCTCTCACCAATCTCATGGCGTTCTTTCATTGGCGAGAGGCAGCTGTTATTTAAAATAACAAAATATGCTAGTTTTCAGCTTCATATCTCTCTCATGTTTACATTGTTTTAATTTTCAAAAAGTGTGTTATTCTTCTCATGCTGGCTCTGCTGCAGTACCTCTGTTCACCCTCTGTCTGAAACCAGAGCCCAGTCTGCTCTGGTTGGTAAGCTGGGGAGAGGGGTCTGTCTGCAGACCTCCACTCTCAGGACACCTCCACTGTCAGTACAGGAAGTGACGATTCTGACGTGTGCTAGCTAATAGTGATGCTAATGATAGCTAATTCCTAACAGTAGTATGTGTGTCGTTTGTACAGTGCTATACTTACGTATTATGTTATGTAAAGCCTGCATACTTATGTGTTTTATTTCTGTATTGTTACAGTTTTACAAAGTAAAAGAAGAACAGTAAAGTCAAGAAAGAAAACCTTGCATCTTTATTGGAGGACTTTTAAATGTTAGCTAACTGTCTAGCTACGCATAGGGATACGCGCTGTAAGGGCAGAACAGTTCAATCAATCTAAGTGATGAAAAGTAGGGTTGGGTATCGTTTTAATTTCCACGATTCCGATTCTACTTCTTGATTCCGGTTCTTTGAGGGGCAGGGTAAAAAAAATGTTACATGCTTCTGCCACCAAAAAAATTACATTTATTATTTATTTTATATGTTTATAGGGTTGGGTACCGAACCGGAACCGGTCTCGGTACCCAACCCTAATGAAAAGTGATACTGTACTGATATTAACTACAATACAAGGTGTCCCTATATACGGTGCGTCTTGGTCACGCTTCATATCGGCAGGCCCGGGAAGGTAGAGACACGCAGAGTGGGGGAAGTCCCCCACCCCAACGCAGCACACCCTCCCGGCCATCAGAGTCGAACCCGCAGTTCGGAGGAACCGACCGCCAGAGCACCGGCACTAGGCCGGGTCGGCGCCAAAAAAATAATAAAACCGGGGAAAATAGGGGGGAAGTGAAAAAAAGTCAGAAAATCCCCTGTCAACTTCCGTTACATTCCTCCATGGTGTCATTTGAGCGAAAAGCTTTTACGAGAACCAGGCTGGGGGGGTCAAAAGGGCTTGACCAAGGCCGACCCAAAGTGCACGGTGGGCGGACTCATCACCTCCGTGATGAGTCTCCATTGAGATTTGAAAACTTCCATCAAACGAGTCCTTCGGTGGGCGGGAAAAAAAACGTGTTCGTCAGAATCGTCACTTCCTGTACTGACAGTGGAGGTGTCCTGAGAGTGGAGGTCTGCAGGCAGGCTCCCATGAAGCTGGGCGGCTCTGTTGTGATTGTTCAACCGCTTAGAGATGTCCCGCCCCTTAGCCTATCACACTTTGAGGCAAGGCAAGGCAAGGCAAGTTTATTTATAGAGCACTTTTCAACGCAAGGCAATTCAAAGTGCTTTACACAAAAAAAAAGACATTAAGCATTAAGCATTAAAAAAGAAAAGCTAATCAAATAAACATTAAGAAAAAAATACATGGATAAAAGTTACAGTGCAGTCTAAAATATAAATAGTTCAATTAAACATTACAAGAAAAAGTACATGGATAAAAGTTACAGTGCAGTTTAAGATATGAATAGTTCAAATAAAAGCAGCGACAAAAAGAAAAGTCTTCAGCCTGGATTTAAAAGTAGTCAGAGTTGCAGCGGACCTGCAGGTTTTTGGGAGTTTGTTCCAGATATTTGGAGCATAATAACTGAACGCTGCTTTACCATGTTTAGTTCTGACTCTGGGGACAGAAAGCTGACCAGTCCCTGAAGACCTGAGAGATCTGGATGGTTCATAGTTTAGCAGGAGGTCAGTAATGTATTTTGGGCCTAAACCATTCAGTGCTTTATAAACCAGCAGCAGTATTTTGAAATCTATTCTTTGACACACAGGAAGCCAGTGTAAAGACTTCAGAACAGGAGTGATGTGATCCACTTTCTTAGTGTTAGTGAGGACTCGAGCAGCGGCGTTCTGAATCAGCTGCAGCTTTCTAATAGATTTTTTAGTGAGACCTGTGAAGACACCATTGCAGTAGTCGAGTCTACTGAAGATAAAGGCATGGACAAGTTTTTCCAAATCCTGCTGTGACATTAGTCTTTTAATCCTAGATATGTTCTTTAGGTGATAGTAGGCTGATTTAGTAACTGTTTTAATGTGACTGTTGAAACTCAGGTCAGAGTCCATGACTACACCTAGATTTCTGGCTTTATCTGTTGGTTTGAACATTGCACACTGAAGCTCAGCGCTAACTTTTAAACGTTCTGCCTTGGCTCCAAAAACCATTACCTCAGTTTTATCTTTGTTTAATTGGAGAAAGTTCTGACACATCCAGTCAATGATTTGTTCAATGCACTTACTCAGTGTTTGAATTGGAGCATAGTCTCCTGGTGAAATTGTTACGTAAATTTGTGTGTCATCTGCATAGCTATGGTAACTTATTTTGTTGTTCTTCATTATCTGAGCCAGTGGTAGCATGTAGATGTTAAAGAGAAGAGGCCCCAAGATGGAGCCTTGAGGAACCCCACATGTCATATTTGTCAACTCAGATGTGTATTTACCGATAGAAACAAAGTTGTTTCTGTCCTTTAAGTAGGATTTAAACCAATTTAGAACTGTTTCCGAAAGTCCCACCCAGTTTTCCAGTCGGTCCAGTAATATGCTGTGGTCAACAGTGTCAAACGCAGCACTGAGATCTAATAATACTAACACTGAAGTTCTGCCACTGTCTGTGTTTAAGTGGATGTCGTTAAAGACCTTTACAAGAGCAGTCTCAGTGCTGTGGTTTGGACGAAAGCCTGACTGGAACACATCGAAACAACTATTTAAATGCAAGAAATTACTCAACTGTTGAAAAACAACTTTTTCAATGATCTTACCTAGAAATGGCAGGTTTGATATGGGCCTGTAATTGTTCATTACTGAAGCATCTAGATTATTCTTTTTTAAGAGCGGTTTAATGACTGCAGTTTTCAGGGCCTGTGGAAAAATACCTGAGTGAAGAGATTTGTTTACTATATGAAGTAGTTCTGAGGCCATGCAAGGCAAAACATCTTTGAAAAATCCTGTTGGAATAATATCAAGGCAGCAGGAGGAGGATTTCAGAAGTTGTATAATGTCCTCCAGGTTTTTATCATTAATCTGATGGAATTGTGTCATGATCTCTGAATTGATGTTAAGTGGACACAGAGACAACACATTTGCTGTTCCTGATGCAGAGGCACTGACTGCTTGTCTGATTTTCTGAATTTTGTCAGTGAAAAAGGAGGCAAAATCATTGCACGCCCTGGTGGATAGAAATTCAGAGGCTTTGAGATGTTAGCCTTTGTAGACCATTTAAATGCACAAACACTATATAACACAACACATGAAAGGGAAAACTACATTTTTAAGGCTCAACTGTATATGCAACACATGTGTCGTCTGTTAAATAAGCTTCAAGGGCACATTCCTAAGAGGTATCTTTGTTATTATAGCTCTTTTTCCAGTCTCTACAACTCCTGAAAGCGCTTTACATATACAAGCCATCATTTACACCTTCACACAGAGAGAGGCCACAAGGCCACAAGGAAGCTAACTTAGATTGTTAACATTCACAACATTAAGTATCTTGTCCAAGAAAGTATAAGTGGCAGCCATGATAAGAGCAGATGGAGTTCTCTAAATGCCAAGAAAAGGTGCTTCAGTGTTTTCTTTCGTATCTCCTTTAGCACAGCGTACTTCTGTGTATTTCCGAAGAAAAATACAGAAAGCCATCCCACAATTCCTTTAGGCAGCAACAAAGTGATATACTTCAATAACATATGCTGTTGCAGTTACGTAGCCTAGTGTAAATGTGCTGCGGTTGCCTTTCCTCAAGACCTTTTGAATTCTATGTACTACCTTTCATTGATCTTTAAAGAGCCTGTGACACGGGTTTCAGCCATCATCCAAACCCATCCATTTTAGTAAATATTGTCCCCTTGAAAACCGTTACTGAACTGATTTTGGATATTTGTACTTTGATAACCATTAATCTGCCCTCAATGTTGACCATTTTCTGGATCTTCTCGGGGATTCTTCAAGTCCCGCCAAATTATGTGTGACGTCATTGCGGGCACAGCGCTCCAGCTGCACTGTTCAGGATCCCAGCATCTGCATGTAAACCTTTATATATATATACAGTCAGATGTAAACGCACGATGGCGCACACAGCAGCAAGCTCAGACAGCGATGACAGGTTAATGTTGAACGTGTATGAGAGCTCATATGAGGCTGAAGGATCGGTTTATGTTGTATCTGTTAGAAGTTTAGGAATGAGGTGCGTCAATATGGGCGATCATATGGTCATGTAGCCAGTGGTGGACTGGGACTACAAATCATCCCGGGACTCTCGACCGGCCCACTTCGGTACCGCTAGTAAATTGTCAACGGGGGGAGTGGGGGATGTGCTAGTGACTTATCCGACCGGCCCACTTCGGTACTGTCTGCCACTGCACCCAGCCCAGCCCACGTAAACTGTCAACGGGGGGGGAGCCTCGCTGCGGGGATACGGTGGACCTAGTGTCCCGATCGGAGTGGGAATAATAATAATCGATGCATTTTATCCATTAATTTCCCCAACATTGTGGTAAAAAAAACACACGTTTAATCCATGCTGGTGTACTACAACTACAAAAAGTATCGGTTTATTTTCTCATCAGGAAATGCAGACCGGCTCAAACAAACGATTTGTAATCATCATCCTCACGATCATTTAATGTATCATATGTTCGCCGCATTGACATGAAAGCACTAATAAATGTAGTTTCATCCACTTGAGTTTACAATCACAAAAATAATCGATTTGTTTTTATATAATTCAGCAGCTCTCACTACCGATTTTTAATCCTAATTTCATCATCATCTTCACCACGATCATTTATGTTTATGTTCGCCGAATTGACATGAAAGCACTGACACATATGAATATACTGTAGTCAACTTCATTAAAACGAGGTTGGGAGCGTGTCACAGGCTCTTTAAAGTATAATGTCATATAGGGTAAAGTGAATGTCGAAGGATTTTTAAGGAATTAATATTGGTTAAGAACCGATATTTGAAGTCATTGATAGTAGCCGTGGACATATTTATGATGATTATTATTAATATATTTTATTCTCTATTACTGACCTAAAACATGCATTAGATCGTTCCCCTTCTTTTTTAAACTCAATAGTTATCATCTAATTGAAGGGTTTCAAATACCTCAACTGCTCTGCCACGTACATATCAGGACGAACACAGCAAGTGTTAATGCATTTTTAAAGTCTTATTAAAATAATTTTCTTACCCCAATTTGGGAGATAATCGTGCTTGAATTTTAGAATTGTAGTTTCCTTAAATTGGGTCCTTTGGGGTCTTTTTGGAATGTAAACAGGAAGCGTAACATTGCCATGTATTTAGTTTGCCATCTGTGGGCTACAAACTGAGCCCTGTTTTTTACACTTTCATACAAATTGGCAACAATAATTCGCCACATTTGCTATAGGCACTTCTTGTTCCCAGAGTTCTAAGGATTGTCTTTTTCTCTGTGATTTCTCAGCAGATGGACATCAGAGATAATGATATAAGTGCAAGTCTGAGAGAATCAGAAAACACAGTTCAGTTTTGACTGAGCTATTTAATAAAATAAAAATCTAATTATGACACCAATTCTGGTAATGGCATGCAAACAGTTTCCTTAATTATAAACACAAGCTGTTGCTACATCCACTGCTGCAGTTCCAAAACACAATATCTCATTTCCTGTTGTTTTTGGACCAATGGCAGGCACCTGTCTCTTCAATTAGATGCAGTATGTTTGCCCAACATCTCTACTACTTAACCCAAAAACGAACCCGAACATTTTTAATCAGCAGCTGTGTTGGCAATTTCCATTAAATCACAAAAACATATAGTTTTTTTCAATGTTAATAACATCTCAAAGTGGTTGACCAATCACATCTGAGCCGGCTGGCTAACCAATCAGAGCAGACTGGGCTAATTACAAATATGAACCTGCAAATGAGCATAATATATCCTCTTTCAAATTTCAAAGGCGTTATTGTCCTTTTCACAGATGCTACAGTGTAGATATGGCAACGACAATTCCCAAAAGTCCCAAGCTCCTCCAACAATGCAACATAACAAATAAATATATTTATATATATATGTAGCCATGGCGATTCCCCATCGTTTGCTGGTCTCGGTGATAGACTGCTGTCCACACAGTTTCTGATGTGTAGAAGTTCCTCTCTACTATATTGTATGATAGAGTTGGCTTGGTCGGCTCGCATTTTGCCAACAAAGTTAAAAGCACACACCGAAATGTAAACAAACACTAACATAAAACGATAAAAAGTAGTAGAGGAGCTAGAGACATGGCAGCCATGCACGGCGCCATGTTACTCATACTGAGTAAAATACTACTTATCGAAACAATAACTTAATATGTAAGCTGTAAACAGATTAATGCTATGAACCAAACGCAACATTTGTATTACATTATTTTTCTTTAAATGTTTTAATAGAAAAACAGTTTTTAGTGAATATGTTCACAAGTGTGTTTCCCCTTCTAAATGGAGTGTACAGCAGTTCTGTTTGGTGCATTCTGGCAGCCTCTGTGTGTCGGTGTGTTTGTGTGTTATCTGAGCCTCTTGACCTTCAGAAAGTACTGCCATGCCTACATGCCACGCTCACAGTCGTTGTACGAAGTTCATCGTGTGCCTCTGCAGAGGAAAGGTGGAGTTCTGAGCGTGGCCTGCGGATATTCTGTGGAAAAAAAACATGAATTTCCAGGGACAATATGCACAGCTTGTGTTTGTGTACGTACGTATGTGTGTGTACGTGTGTCTCCTCCTGCTGCTCCCCGGCTGTCTGAAGGTCATGCCATCCCCATGCTCAGCTTCATGGAGAGCTGCCAATGCTGACGGCTGCTGCACTGTGTCTGGCTCTCGCCTCCCCCCACTGCAGGGCATTGATTAAGTGGCACAGCTTTGCCTCACCTGCTAAAACCAGCCAATAGCAACACAGCAGAGGCTCCAGCCAGCCAATACCCGAGTAGGGAAAGCTTTGCAGAGGCTGGAGACAAACCGGCAGCCAGCAGACAAGTCTTTTGTTTTTTACTCTGGTGAAAAAAAAGACTGAGAAAGTATCATGGAGAAGAAAGAGTGATAAGATGGAGGGTAAAGTGAGGAGGGGGTAGAAATGCGAGAAAACGATAGGAAAAGTGAAGGGTAATGAAGCATGGTGAGATGGATGACGGAGGAGAGAGGGACAATGGCTGTGGAGGAGTGAGAAATTGAAAGAGAGAGACGGGAAAAAAGACTGCTTTTTAAATAGCGACAGGGATGAGCAGACTTGAGGGAAATTGGCGAAGAGACTATATTTGTAATCACACACATACCGACGCACACACACAAATATTTTGCGCTTTTTCAGGGTGCTTTAATGAAGCTGTCGAGATGAAAAATGAGCTAGTCAAATCGAATAACTCGAGAAGTTTAGAAGCAAACTTTTCATGCCAAACTGTGCAGGAAAGTGGATTCTGTGCAGATGAGCTCGAGCAAAGGAGACATAGTTTTTGTGGAGATCTCAAACATTGATCGTATTGCTTTAGTGCAGTAAAGTGAGTCAATCAATGAGATCACCAAAACATGGATTGGTTTGCTGTCTAAACTATTAGATGCGGTATGAAGTAGTCATTTAGGTACACAAATGTTTTCCATTAATTGAATAATGAAGGATTATTATGATGACTTAAGATACCTGGACATATAAAAAGTCTTTAAAGTTACCTCCACCAAACCAGCTACAAAATGTAACATGTGTTTACATTAATGGATCATTAATTACAATAAATATTGGTTTGAAAACGTCTGTTCTACATATTTAGTACTTTTTCTTATTGTACATTTAGTACTTTTTGGGGCTAATACTTTTACGCTTCTACTTGGGTAACATTTTGAATGCCAGAAGTTTACTTGTAGCAGAGTATCTCTTCACTTTGGTATTGTTACTTCAGTAAAACATCTGAGTTATTCCCTCCCCATTAGACACAACGCAGTGCTTTGCTTCACTTCTGGTGTTAAACTATTGTTAGATGAAAGCATTGATACCGCACTCAAGCCTGTTTCGGAGTTACAACCACAAGGCATTTTCTTAGCTTAGCATAAGCAGGAGGAAACTAGTCTGGCTCGCCAAAGCTCAAAAGAGCGCCCCAACCTTAACCCTGACCCTCAGAAGACTCTAAAGCTCACTAATGAACGTATATCATTATCAATTCATCCATATCCACAAACAATGTTAATATGACAAGTGGTTTAATGGCATTAACTCACGTTATGCATGCTGGTACAATTTAAGCAGAGCGAGTATTAATCCGCAAGGAAATGACAATTATCCAATAGTAATTAGATAATTGTTTAATTTGAATGGCCTGCCTCGGTCTGTCTGACCTTCACCATTTTTCTTCGACCAGACACTGCAGCCCGCTGCTCAGGGCGGACGCAGAGCTGATGTGTGTTAGTGTGTGTGTGCACTGTGGTTTGGTGCATTTGTGTGTTTGTGTGGGGGGGTGCCAGTGCATGCAAGCACATTCCATCTACTGAGTGTCAAATAAGGTAATTACAAACTGAGAACGGCTGCCCAGAGCCAGAGAGCATGTGCATGTGTGTGCACAGATTTTATTTATTTTTAATAAATGAAGACAGATACAAAAACATGCATGCATACATGCATTTTAATTGCTGTCTTGGGTTTTTATTTGAGACAGAAAAAGAGTGTGTGTGTGTGTGTGTGTGTGTGTGTGTGTGTGTGTGTGTGTGTGTGTGTGTGTGTGTGTGTGTGTGTGTGTGTGTGTGTGTGTGTGTGTGTGTGTGTGAGCAGGGTGGGGCGTCAGCCGAAGAATCAGACGAGACAGAGTCAGACAGAGGAGTGTTACCTCACACTCTTTTTCCAAATGGTCAATTTTTGATTGTCAGTATCTGACGTTCTCAGATGTATTATCTCATCTATATTATTAGTAATAGCTCACAGCGTTGCTCGAGCTATGTTGAGACACCAACAGGGATTTGTGTACACTTTGAATAGTGGTCTAGTGGTCTGAAGCTGCACATAAACATCATGTATTATCAGTGGTCTGTCAAAATAATCCATACAAAGATGTGACATTTTACGCCAGAGTGTGTTCTTGACAGAAAGGAAACATCTATGAGGCAGCGCAATAGATGCAAGTTCTCTACATAAAAAGCAAGATTTTCTTTAGATTGTGTACCTTTTATAAAAGACAGTCAGACACCTTGTCTATTGAGTGTTAGATTACCTCTTCAATATACGTAGAAGTCTAAAAAAGCCTCGTCTGTACTGGTTGGTAGTCGCTATTCAAAGGATAATACCTGTTTTCACCTATCAGTCGTTCATTAAATAATACTCAACTATGAACATATACATTTCGAGTTAAATGCCTACTAAATGTATTATCAATATGCCGTTTAGGATGGAGAGTATCAGATTGAACTTGTCTTGGATCAAGAAAGGAACTGTTACTTCTTTCCGTTATTTTTGGAAATGACAGGTCCTTGAAGTTAGAACAAGTAGCCAAAAGCAGCTTTTCATTTATTGTTGACTGAAATGATGACTGTCAATGGCAGATTTTCAGAGATACATGTGTTAGTCTTAGTAGTACACAAGGAGAAATGTACCAATAAGATCTAACTATTTCTACATTCTAGCTTAACCTTGTTGGCTGATATATTCATATTTCGCAGATATTTTACAACTGTAGATTTTTGCTTTAAATGTTACAAAGGAAAAGGCTGATGGCAAACATGAATCTATCTCAGGTAGGAAGATAAAGAGCCCAAACTAGCAGCTAACCCTAGCGGTAACTCCAGAGAGGGAACAACATCGTTGTTTTAAAAGTCCCAAGAATGTCTCAAGTCCTTGAACTCAAGTCCCAAGTCAAATCAAGAAATGACATGTTTAAATGTTACACCTTGTGGTTTCAAACTAAGTGGATCTCAGAAATTAAAGTTGATTGTTGGGAAGGAACAGCGTTAAAGTGGGTTGATTCACTAAATGATTGGAAATGAATTGATACATGGCACACTTCAAATAACTTTACGGTATAAAGTACTTTCAAGTCAAAAGACTCAAGTCCACGTGAAGTCACGAGAAAAATGTTTTCAAGTTGTAGGTTTTTTTTTTATTTTGTCAGGTCGAGGCTAAATCTCATTGAATAGGTCATGTGACTTGAATCCATACCTGTGCTAGACTCTGATAGCACCCAGGGTAGCCTTCCTTACATCTGGAAATGTAACGATTACACTTTATTCTACCATTATGCAAAGCCCTAACCCTCTATGTACAATCTTAGTGATTTTCTCTTTGCCTTTGAAGTAAAGCAACATTGGGATAGAGAAAACAAACCCACTCTTTTTGTTCTTGTTCTTTTGGTTGCGAACGAGCTCAAAAAAGACACCAACCTCTACTCTTTAAATGCTGAACATCCAGCAGACAGTCCCTTTTTCAGCTTGCAGACGGACCCAACGCTGGGCTGCTTGGATTAGATTGGACACTCGCTGTTCAGAGGCGGGGTTTAGCGAACTCACTGACTGTACATACGTCAGATGGAGTATAATGGTTTGTGTAACAGGTTTGGAATTCATGAAAGCTTTTCCATCTGAAAATAAACAGCTGTTTTCAGGGTCTTTATATAAATGAATGCTACAGCCTTTTATGAAAGTACAATATTGTCAGAGTAGTGTCTTTATCTAAAATCAGAAGAGCTCTAGCATCTTGTGATTGTAGGCACAGCTGTTTTTCATCATTAATAGTAACAGTCCTTTCTGCTCGGTTTACCCTTGTAGGACTCAGATCTATTTGTGAGCTCTGATCAAGCTTTGGAGGAAGAACAATTGTATTCAAACTATCGAACCATTTTTTAAATAAATGCAAATCATTAAGTCAACTTAATAGCCTTGACTTTAATCCAATGTGATTACAATAAGGCTTGTTTTGGTCAACCAACCAAACGAATGCCATTGGTCCTCAGGTTCAAGTAGTTCACTTTTTTTTGTTTTTGATGTTGATTTTTTTTTTGTACCTCAAGGTCAGTATGTACCCTCTATTGGTTTACGGTTTCATTCGATTTTAGCGGCATTTGCGTTATGGAGAATATAAAATATCCCACTATCTTTTCTGAAATACCTCAGAGACGATACTTGGAAAATATTGTTGGGCTGACTGCTGGTGCTTTTTGATATAATGACTAAGGCAACATTAATATAATGCCATATTACGATATCCAAATATCTCAAATCTAAGACGATATTGAGTCTCACACCATGATATTGACATGGCATCAATGTATTTCCTAATCCTAATTTGAATCAGAATCTGAGCACAGAAATGGTTCTGTGTTAGCCTGGTTCCAGACCCCAAGATATAAGCCCTATTGTATGTTGTTTTGCTCATTGATGGCATGGCAATGGCATTTAGACGATCAGAGCCATGATGTTATCAGACTGTTGAGAAATATACATTTGTGAAAAGTAGCAACAGAAAAACATGTTGAGATGTGGACAACCTTGATGATATCATTGATGCGCTGACAGGTAGGTTGTTGTCAACAGAAAAAAAAATCTTTCAAGATCCTATACTGAAGACCACACAATGACACTATCATAATGAAGCACATTTGCTAAGTTTTTTATTTACCAACGCATGTGTTTTTAGGGCTCTACTTTTCCTTTCCTGTTGTGTGTTATATAGGTTTTGGTGCATGTAAATGGTCTGCAAAGGCTAAAGTCCCAACGTTCCCACACTAACATTAAATACAACATTGACATTGATTGTAGCTCAGTTGGTCACAAATATTTAATGTATCCTAATAAAATAAGGTTGAAATCAAGTTTGAAGTGCTCTGAAACCCATCACCTTGGTTTTATGCTTGAAAGCAATTTGAAAGATTTCCTTGCAAATCCAACACACACAAAATAAAACGCACTGTTCTGATCCACCAGTTACAATTCTCTTCTGCAACAATGTGCTCGGTGTACAGTATAACAACATATGGAAACGTACTATATTGTAATATTCCTGCATATGTCTGTGATATCTCCATATTTTAGTCATAGGCATGAAAGTGGAGTGTCTTTTAGAAATGTAGGGCGGCATGGTTTGGGGGGGGGCAGCCGAGACATTTCTCTCCTACCAGTTGATCCTTGCTTCCTGACAGAACCTGCTGTAAAGTGACCCGACAAACAGACAGCACGCACTTACAGTCTCAGTATCTGTTGTACACACACACCGACATGACACACGAGATGCACGTACAGGATGATATTCAGTGCACTCCACTGAGACAACACAGATGTATGAGATGGATGCAACGTTTATACTTCCAACAGTCCCTGACAGCCTTCAACCTGCAGCCTTTTTTTGGTACACAAGTAGCACTCACGTTTGTTGGAGTGTGTGCACGTAGATCTGTGTGTGTGTGTGTATGTGTGTGTTGCGGTAACAGTACACAGGATGCTTTTGTACAACAGGCCCATGGCTTTAGCGTCTCCTCCATAAACACACTGTGTGCTGCATGTATTTTCACGTATGCGCATGTGGTCTTTTCCCTCACTCATTGTTTCTCAGAAGAGTTCACTCGGTGTCCCAATGGAGTGCAGCTCTCGCCCCCGGCCCATCTGACTTTGGGCCTCCTGCTTCTTGTCCGACCCCACTCGCCTGTCTCTCCTCTGGCTACGATCCACCAGACTCCTGCTGCAGCGAATACTAATCCTTCTCCTGACAGCTCCTTAAAACAGCTACGCCAGTGTTGTCGTGAAGGCAACATTTCCCATTAGAATCCAATAGTCAAAGCCACAAGAAGAAAGTATTGTTACGAGCTGACGGATCCAACGTTTACTGAAAGTCTCTTGAACAACAAATAAACACATCAGTTGCTTGAATGGCACTTGGAGACCGCAGACATCCACCAAGGCCAACGGTGCTTTCACATTTCCTTCAATGGACCCATCGCCTGATTTGTTTAGTTGTTCTTCCAAAATGTCGTATATAATTGCTTCAAGGGCTAAAACAACTCATTGATAGCTGTATCCAAGTTGTTGTTGACTTGGGTTCCTATTCACGTTCTGTAACTAATTGTTCAGAGTATTCCGACATCACAGAAATGCAGCCTTTTCTATCAGGATTTAAGGTTTTTTTCCATGGCCCATGCTTTAGTCTTTCACCAAGTTTCTTTAAAGTCAGGCCAGTCATATTTTCTATAAACCTGCACACAAACAAATTAACAAACCAAAGAAGCCGAGAACATAATGTATTTACTTGAACTTGATTAAGCGTCTGACATCAGTGATTGTTTTGTATGGATTGAATCCACTTGAAGCAGCTGTGTTGTGTCGTATTCTGGGATGTTATGTATGCATAGAAAAAAGTGTATACAATAATAAAAGGACTCATAGTTTAAAAGAGTTCCAAAAGTCCAATTCCTTTTTCTTTATAGACCATGTTAGGGAGAAAGTTCTGGTGTTAGTTTTGGTAAGAATCAACCAAGCACATAAACATTAAGCTCCTTAATCACTTGATTTTCAGAATGAAGGTCATTTTGGTAGAAATGGTTTTCTAACCTGCTGCAACAGCAACAGCAACAACAACAACAACAGTGCACATTGTCAAACTACTGACATTTGGTGCTGAAAACTAGGGTTAGGGTTACACACACACACAGCACACACACACACACACACACACACACACACACACACACACACACACACACACACACACACACACACACACACACACACACACACACACACACACACACACACACACACACACACACACACACACACACACACACACGTACAGTATATAGCCAATGTAATCCCATCGTCTGCAACTGCTCATCCCTGTGTCCTGTGTTTGTTTGTGTTGTATCTGGTTCCCGGTGCCATATGCTATCCGCAGCCAAAGGTATCACGCTTTGCGGCAGGCCCTCAGTAGCCTGCTGTTCTCAGGGCTCGCCTCTTCTTGTCCAAACAAAGACTGCACTGACAAAAACAGTGAAGTATAAGAGTTCATGATGAAGGTTTCAGAGCAAAGACTTGCATATTGTTTTACTGTTTCACTTTCCAAACAGCTAGCATCTTCATCACAGTAGCCCTGGGGCCTATACTACGAAGCCGGTTCAACCTAACCTGGATATGTTTGAGTTAGCCGGTTGGCCTAATCCAAAACATACGCGCTCTCGCTAAACTGTACTACGACGCTGGTTATCAAGTGGATCGCTCAAGCCAGCCGTGTCCTATCTAGTTAGGTGCGCGTTCACATGAAAGGGGTGGTATTTGGAGCATTCGACCAATCACAAACATGGAGAAGCGCACTGACAGCGCAGCGTCATACTTCCTGAATGAAAAGTCAACTATAATATTAATGTTTAAAGTTAAACTTTAAACATCCATGACTTAAACACTTTATCCAGGATCAAAGCCACATAGCTGCACCTGCGAGGTGAATACAGCTGGTAACAGAACAAGTGTTTGAATGCGTACATTAACAGGTTTATGATATCACTGCCCCGTCTAAAACACCATCTGACTTTAATTACATTTGACTGGAGTGTTTCGTCAACTTAATGTGTTGTTTTAAATAATACTTCTGCATCCAGTATGTGACACTGTGAGTGTTGCACGGCCAGATACGGCTCAGCTGACTCAGATAAGGAGATATATGATACATTATGAAGTGATATGCCGCGGACTGTACTTAATGTACTCTGATCCGGTTACTTATGTTGTGGCCGATATTTAAGTAAGCTTTCTTAACGCTAATGTTATAATAGTCAGATTGCTCTGAAGATGGAGGTGATATTCTATTCATGTTCACGTTCACACAGTCGGTGATTTTTGCCGGCCGTCTTTCCTGCGACGGCAGTTTTTCTGTATTTCCTTTCTCCTGTAATATGACTTGATCGCTTTAAACTCCGCACACTGAGCTCTGATTGGTCAGCAGGCGGTGCTTTCACTGAGTTGAGCTCTTAGCCTGCAACCTAACCTGGTCCCGACCAGGCTAGCCGCTAAGCATAAGTTACCATGGAGATCTAGCCTGCTAAAAAGAGAACCAGCTTCGTAGGACCGGAAAGCCGGAGTTTTCCCTGAATTTAGGCGGCTAAGCGAAAATCCTGCTTCGTAGTATACCCCCTGGTCCAGGGGCGGACCTAGCACATTTGGTGCCCTAGGCGAGCTTCACCACTGCGCCCCCCCCCCCCCAAAAAAATCAAAACATCTTAACAGTTATACAGTAAAGTAAGGCAAGGCAAGGCAAGTTTATTTATATAGCACCTTTCAACACAAGGCAATTCAAAGTGCTTTACAAAAAACGAAAGACATTAAGAAAATGGCATTTAAAATCAATCATTAAAAAGAAAAGATAATAAAAGAAACATTAAAAGATAAAGGTTACAGTGCAGTTTAAGATGTGAATCAATTAAAAGCAGCGACAAAAAGAAAAGTCTTCAGCCTGGATTTAAAAGTAGTCAGAGTTGCAGCGGACCTGCAGGTTTCTGGGAGTTTGTTACAGATAATTGGAGCATAATAACTAAACGCTGCTTTACCATGTTTAGTTCTGTCTCTGGGGACAGAAAGCTGACCAGTCCCTGAAGACCTGAGAGATCTGGATGGTTCATAATTTAGCAGGAGGTCAGACATGTATTTTGGGCCTAAACCATTCAATGCTTTATAAACCAGCAGCAGTATTTTGAAATCTATTCTTTGACACACAGGAAGGCAAGGCAAGGCAAGGCAAGTTTATTTATATAGCACCTTTCAGCACCAGGCAATTCAAGGTGCTTTACAAAAATGAAAGACATTCAGATAAAGGCATTTAAAAACAGTAAAAGATAATAAAAGAAACATTAAAAGAAAAACAAAAAATGAAAGACATTAAGAAAAAATACATGGATAAAAGTTACAGTGCAGTCTAAGATATGAATAGTTCAATTAAAAGCAGCGACAAAAAGAAAAGTCTTCTTGCTGGATTTAAAAGTAGTCAGAGTTGCAGCGGACCTGCAGGTTTCTGGGAGTTTGTTCCAGATACTTGGAGCATAATAACTGAACGCTGCTTCTCCAGGTTTAGTTCTGACTCTGGGGACAGGAAGCTGACCAGTCCCTGACGACTTGAGAGTTCTGGATGGTTCATAATTTAGCAGGAGGTCAGAAATGTAATTTGCATAGCTATGGTAACTTATTTTGTTGGAAGCCAGTGTAAAGACTTCAGAACAGGAGTGATGTGATCCACTTTCTTAGTGTTAGTGAGGACTCGAGCAGCGGCGTTCTGAATTAGCTGCAGCTTTCTAATAGATTTTTTAGTGAGACCTGCAAAGACACCATTACAGTAGTCCAGTCTACTGAAGATAAAAGCATGGACAAGTTTTTCCAAATCCTGCTGTGACAGTACTGCACCTTTATTTATTAAAAGCAAGAACAAGAGCTAATAATAAATGTAAAGTGCACACTAAAGAATTAAAACAAACAACTTAGCTAACAAACAATAATAATAATAACAACAACAATAACAAACAATAAAAGAATGTGCAAATTTGCTTTCAAATAAAATTAAGAAGAAATGTAAAATATGTTACACATATCAAATAATCAAAATATAATATGCTAAATAAACAAACAAATAAATACAAAACCTTTCACCTTGGCACGTTTCTCTTCTTCTTTTCTTCTGTTTTTATACTGCGCCCCGGATGGCTTTTGCCTCTTCATAGTTCTCTAACGTTAGTCTTTCTTTCCTCAACGCTTAATTTTATAAACACTTGACCGATACCCATCAATGCACAGCGCTCAAGCATGTTCTGACTGTGAACACCTAAAGCCGAGGCTCTTAGACCGACCGACCGTTTTAGATTTTTGGCTCATTTCCCCTTATGTTAGAATATTGTTTTTGTATGTAAGAATAATGGTTGCAGATATAGAGGGGTAAAAAAAGTAAAAGTAAAAAAAAAAAAAAAAAAAATGTTTTTGTTTTTTTTTGGGTCCAATTTTTGGCGCCCCCCTCTGGGAGGCGCTCTAGGCAACCACCTATATCGCCTGTAGGAAGCTCCGCCCCTGCCCTGGTCTCTGTTCCAGCTATTGGCTATCAGGGGAAAAGGGTTTCTTTGAAATCAGTGTGCAGTGTTCCCCTGCTGCAATGCATTAGCCATTTCAATCATGAAGTGATGCTTGCAGCAGGGTAGCACTGCTCACTGATTCCAATGGATGTCAAAGATACAGTACAACAATTTGAGGTAATGCCGATGAGGAGGACACCTTTTCACTTATCCAAACTTCTCCACACCTTGCAGGAAAACTAAATGCACAATAGCCCAATCTATTTTATTCAACTCACTGAATGTTTATGTACAACTTAAAACATTGCATGCTCAACTGCGATGAATAAGAAAAGCAGTTCCTAAGAAAGTCCTGTAAGCATTCTTCCTGCAGTATTAAAGATACCAAAGTTGTTGTTTTGTTTAGACTTCTTTGGTCAAAATGTGAACAACAGTGGCAGATATGACTTTTGGGCCATTATTTTATCCAACACAATGATTATGGAAAACGGAATAAGGATCTGAGCTGAGTACAGCCCTACCATACGATGCAATGGAAATGTGACATTACAAAGGCCAAGATGGCTGCCAGACGCTGCGTTACGTCATCTGAAGTCCTACATGGCTTGAAATTGGCCTTAAGTCAATTATTACAATTCTTTCATTTGACCTGAAGAAGTGACTGGCATTTTTGACACTCCTCGACTCTCTATGGACTTTTGTTTTACATCCATGGCATCCCAGATGATTGACCTGAAACCAACCTGTAATCATTAAACGACCTGCACTTGTTTATAAAGAGGAGAAAAAAAGAAGCTCCTTTCCACTGCTGTCCTAGAAATTCTCTTTCAACTGCTTTTGTGAATTCTGTTTGAAGCCCGACTTGACAGCTTCATTTGTGAAGTGTCTCAATTAGGAGGAATATTTCTGCCGACATATCTCGACGCCTCAGACTGTCTCACCAGAACATGAAAGCCCGGGCTTAAGGAAGTCATCACACACCTCGGCAGAGAGAGACAGTCACACACTCATGCAAACACTAAAAATAGAGGCAGCTATCCTACTGACGCTGGTTAATGCTCCTCACCCCAGACAGTTGGATTTGCATATTTTTAATGTGCTTTTTTCTTCCTCGCTCCTCTGCATTTCTCTTTTACTCTCCGTCTTTCCGTCTTGTGTGAAACAGCCTGGTCTCTTATAGGAATTATCAGGAGTGCTTACAGTGCTTATTGGGAGGGAGCTTTTTGTAACAGAAAAGCAAGGGAAAAAAGCAGCCTGAAAAGATTTCAACAATTGTGGGAATTAGAGATTTTGGAAAGGCGAGACACCCCCGCCACCACTTACCCCAACTCTCTCTCTCTCTCTCTCTCTCTCTCTCTCTCTCTCTCTCTCTCTCTCTCTCTCTCTCTCTCTCTCTCTCTCTCTCTCTCTCTCTCTCTCAGGTCTTTCAGGCCACTGTAATGGTCTCCATCTGGTCTGTGTGGGGGGAAAGAAAAGTATTGAGTCCTTGGGCTGTATAGGACGGCCATCTGGGTCGGGCCACACCCACTTCTCAGTTGTCCCAACCGACCAGCGACAGGCCCAGTGGCTTTCTACACGCCCTGACCTCGAGTCAGTTACAATAACTACAATAGGTCCTGGCCCACTTATTCCATTAAGTCCATGTTAGTCTTATAATACATCGTCAGCATTGCAGTAACATAGTAGGCTGTGCTACTGTCATTTATTATGGGCATTTAAAAATGATTATAAACCAATATTGCCCCAAAACAATCTGTTTCCAAACATCACACCGCTATGGTTACGTTTCAGTATGACTCCGTAAGGCTTAGGTTAATAGGTATGGAAGCCCAGTGAATACAAAATCTGGTAAACTTTTTTTTTACTTTTTCAAAACAATTTTTTATCTGTGTTCTGACTTAAGAATGGGTGTAAGAAAAGGGTTTTGTCAAAAGTAATTTTTTTCAGATCCTTAAAAGATACTGAAAAAGTATCCCTTCATCACCCCATCCCAAACGTTTGGGGTAATAAAATGCTGGCAAAAGAAAACATGAAGTAACTTTTTGTTTGTTAAAAACAAGTTTTTAGAGATGAATGTGTGTTGTTGCTGTACTACTCATGCTAGCCACAAGAGGCTGAACTGCACCCTTACCCCATGTTCATAATGGGATTAAAACCAATTGTGTTTTCATCCGGGTACGTTTTCATTTCTCCATGCACTCAAGGTACATCGTGTGCTAGCAAGTCAGGACACATTACTGCCATGTATTTCCTTTGGCAACACATGTAATTTATTAGCATAAGTGAATATTGCTAAGGATAAAGGAACCAGTTGTGAAGGTCCTTCCAACATTTTTATATTTTTCCTAAATCAATTCAATTATATCTCAGTGTTTTGTTGAGCTTACAACTTCTTACTACATCACTAAAATGTTCTTACATAGTTTTCTTGATGGCTTAATAAATGTTGACATTTGAAAAGCGCCTTCCACCAATATTCCAAAAAGCCCTGGTAATTACCAGCCAGTTAGAACACGTGTAAACCGGAACAATTGTATTTAATGGCAGATAAACTGCAAGTCAATTGATGTTTTCTATTAAGAATTGTGCAAGACATTGTAGCCGAACTTAATTTTGCAATCCTGATGGTAATAAGCGGCATTTTTAGTTAATAACCAATATCAGAATATACAACTTTGACAACCAGATGATGATGAATGGGCTGAAAGCAACATACACATATCTACCAATCTCCAACAAAGTAATCACATTGTTCTAAAAACATATTCCACCAGAATAATATGTAGACACTATTTTTGTGGGGGGGGGTTTTCTTCAGAAAATTCAAGAAGTTCAACTCTCTCCAAAATGTCCCTTAACTGTTACTGCACTGAGTAGTACTATAATGCTTCTTTGACTCAGTACAGACACACGGGTGGGTTCCCTTTCCTGTAGTGTGCTATAGGTTATTGTGCATGCAAATGGTCTGCAAAGGCGAACATCCCAAACTTCCCTCCAGAGGGAGTTTCTCTCCCACATATATTGAAGCGGCTGACCAATCACAATAGAGCTGGTCAGCTAACCAATCAGAGCAGACTGGGCTCTGGTTTCAGACAGAGGGTGAAAAGAGGTGCTGCAGCACAGGCAGTATGAGAAAAATAAAAATGAACATTAAAGCATGGAAACATGTCACGGTAGAGGCAAACACATACAAATATGATCCTGACAATGAGCAGGACAGGGCCCCTTTAAGATAGATATATGGACAGTGAAAACCCGTATTACTGCTCGCTGATATTTAAAAAGTTAGACATACAGAATATGTTGTAGACACTTTAATATCATTGAAGTTTTACACATTGTGTCTATAACATCATTTTTGTTCTTGGCGAAATAAAAATGTGTTAGACATTAATTAGGCTGGAACTCTCAGCTACATTGTACAAACGATGACATATCATTCTCAAGTACAGCTCGATTTAGAGTTATCATTTAGTTAGTACAGTGTTGTTGTGTTAGATTCTCGGCCTTGCCGTGTTCAGTTCAGACCCGGCACTTTAACACAAATAGTACATCTACTGTGTCATCATAGCAGACGCTCAAGATGAGGGTTTATAATAATATGCTAAATGCTTGACCAGACCACTCAAATGATGTTGAACCAAACACATCGCAGAATCTAAGTCCCAGAGTTTCAGCTGTTTATTTATTAAATAACCTGCAGCAGTCGAAATGTCCGATAATCTAAACACAGTTTTATTTCCTCAAGAGCGCTTCAAATATAAACAGCCCATCCTGTTACAGCTAACTGTTCGCAGTATATTTATTCATCCGATTTTAAATAAAGTTTCCTGCTCATCGGTTGGGCATAAGTAAATCATTTTAAATAAAACCGTGTCCTGGTATTAGTGGCAGTAGGTGTCATCAGATTGAATCCATTCAGATTCTCAAACATTTTTGTCAAGAATCCCCCGTCTCTTCCAACACGTTGTTTTATCAGGATCTCAAATGGAAAACCGGACAATTAAGTGTAGCTTTTTGACCTCAGTGATTACATGCGAAAACAAACTAGATAGATGCGCCTTTCCAGAAAATAATGTTTTGGGAATGTTTTAACTCTAAATCAGGACTTCTCTTTTAAAAAAGACATACAGTATTAAGCTCATATTTAGGTTTCATATATTATATGTTATATATATTGTATTGTTTGCCTCTACTGTCTGTGACATGTTTTCAAGTCTTTATCTTTCCCAGGATGAGACTCCTTCTTTGGGATTGTAGCCTTTGTAGACTGATGTTCATGCACAAACACATACAACACACGAAAACCACAGAAAGCGTGATAGTGCCCTTTAAAGGACCCATGTCATGGCCATTTCTACTGATCACAATTCCATTGTTGAGGTCCACTAGAATAGATTTACATTGTTCAATGTTCCAAACTCACATTGGTTTCTCATACAGCATCTCTGTATAGTATGTATTCACTCTCTGTCCTACACGGCTTGTTGGCGCTCCTGCCCCCCCTCCCTGTGAGCACTGTGCTCTGATTGGTCAGCTCGCCCACTCTCTTCTGATGAGTCCACCACCGTTACAGCGGAACATCAGTGATGGCGTTTGTTAGCAACCAGAAAATGACACCAGTAATGACAAACAGATGAGAATGCTGCGTGGGGTGTGGGTGCCGTGTTGGCGGGACGTGACAGGGCTCGCTGCTCCGCCCTTTGAGGCTCGAGGAGCGGACAGTGTGAGCTGGATCACTGGTGTAGCTTCCTGGTTGCTGCGTGGGGTCTGTGAGACAGCGAGACACCGCGGAGCTCAGCCTGAGCACACACGTACACTCACAGCCTGAGAAAAGTTAAGGCTGAGTGAGTGTGTGTGTGTGTGTCACCGTGACCAGGAAGAAAAATAATGGAAAAATAAAAATGTCCAACGAGGCGTTCTGGGGCAGCACAGACAGGTCTTCTCTGTGTTAGAGTTGTACTCGCTACAGGGTGTACTTTGAGGGTTCGTGACTGCAGACCGTTCACATGCAGAAAGGCTTCATAACACAAGGGGGCGGGTGATAACTGGAAAAGCATGTTATGGGATCTTTAACTTAAGTATTAGGAAATCTTAGGAAACCATTTAATCAAATGTGCCATATGTTACCAACATTGCTGCTTTACAGTTACAAAGTGACACAAGATGTCAAACATCTAGCCTCACCTGGCTTTAGTTTGACGATGTAGGCTACCCCTGCGATACATAATTGACCTCATATCTGTTTTTAAATGTGCATGAATTGAGTGCAGGAATGTGCCCCGTAGATTTCTCCCAGTTTGTCCCTCACTGATTCTCCCCATCATCCGTCAGTCTGTCTTTGCCTTTGGCCCCTGTGTGTTTGAGGTGGCTGTCTGTCTATCTGCGGTCTGTCTGTCACCCCTGACCTTCCCTGTCTGTCCCACAACAGTCATCCAAGCTATACGGCCGCTCAGCCAGTGGAAGAACGCTGGGCACGGTGCCAGCCAGCCGGGGCGCCAGTTGGGCAGTCCATCAGTAGCATTAAAGACATGTTATCCACCCGAGTGTATCCGCCTGGCTTACAGCCCTGATCCCCTGTCCGAGCCCCCCCCCATGCTGCCCCTTTGACTCACTCAGGGGCCATGGTTAAAAGTGCACAGTCCCCTTCTTGCTTTATCAGCATGGCATCCAGCCTCCTGCTTTAGGTCTCTTAAAACACGTACACAAATAAATGAGATGGGTGCTGGAAATAACTACTTTCTCATCTCCAGCCAAGCTGCCCTGCTAGTCAGGTCATTGTCTTTAAAGGGACAGGGGCCCAGGGAAGGCAGGCCGCTTTGGACCTCCTCTCAGTTTCTCTTCATTTGAACCATGACATGATAAAGATACAATTATTCTCAGAGTTTTAAAGGACTGCGTGTTTACAGTTAAACAGAAAATGACTGTCATTACATCTTTAAATATAGCCGTTGCTCTTATGATTCTGGATATATGAAATGTGTAACCTACATCCAAACATCTTTGATATAATGGCCTCTGCTTTATAAGTTTACTGTTATTATTTCTGCTTCGTGGAACAGTATACAACTACTTACTGGGCGTCTGTGACTTAGGAAGTCGTACACAAGGATCGGTGGTTCAACCCCATACTCCTTTGGGAAGATACTGAACCCAAAGGCTCTTCCGTGTGATTGTGTGTCAGCTAAGATCCTGATAATCACTTTGACATGCACATAGACACCGTCAGTGTATGATTGGGTAAATGTTGCCATGCAGTAAATGCACTGAATTGTTAGTCCATACTGATCAATCAATCTAATTATGTTTATCCATCCATCCATCCATCTTCTCCCGCTTATCCGTGGTCGGGTCGCGGGGGTAGCAGTTCCAGCAGAGAGCCCCAAACTTTCTTTTCCCTGGCCACATCAACCAGCTCTGACTGGGGGGTCCCAAGGCGCTCCCAGGCCAGCGAAGAGATATAATCCCTCCACCTGGTCCTAGGTCTACCCCTCGGTCTCTTCCCAGCTGGACGTGCCTGGAACACCTCCCTAGGGAGGCGCCCAGGTGGCATCCTAACTAGGTGCCCGAACCACCTCAACTGGCTCCTTTCGACGCGAAGGAGAAGCGGCTCAACTCCGAGTCCCTCCCTGATGACCGAACTTCTCACCTTATCCCTAAGGGAGACACCAGCCACCCGGCGGAGGAAACCCATCTCGGCCGCTTGTATCCGCGATCTCGTTGTTATTATTAATTATGTTTATAAAGCCCAATATTCCAAATGACACATTGTCTCACACAAAAACTCCAGGGACGATGCCTACAGTACAAGTAAGCTGTTGTCAGTTAGCATAACATATTACAAAGAAATGTTTTTGCTATTCAGAACATGAGACAACAAATCGTAAGGGTAGGATCAAAGATTTCTAGAGCTTCCTGCTGTCATGTGACCAGGTTAAGCGATGGATATTGGATGGGTAGGTGTTGTTTGGTGAGGGAATGCTGCTGGAGCTCTGGACAGCTATTAAAGGTCCTGAAGAGCTCAAAGTCGTTTTAATCCACGGATAGATGGTCATCGATTTCTCTTTAGTTAATCATCATAAACGTCTCTTCCTTTCTAGCGTCAGCCCATTCTTATCTAATCTTTCAGTTTGTCATTAGGAACATCTAAATTATGATTCCACACGCATATCACTTGGCGTGACTGCATTTCTGTATAATGATGAGATGGATTTTGTGGGTTTGATATGTGATCTTTTCTCGGGGTACTTTAACTACACTTGTTTCTGTTCACAGCCGTTATCATGGAAGACCGTGAAGACGAGGGCCGTTGAGGGAAAACACAAAAGGTAATCCATTTACCTTTATCATATTGAACGAATGAAATCTCTCCATCTTGACTGCTCGCACTTGATCCATCGACATTAAAGCGCTCAACCTTTCAACTACGATTTTCAGAGATTGTAAATATTGCCTCAAACAAGTGTCTGAAAAGCAGTGACTTTGACGGTTCAAATGAACCACCCACACATCATTCCAATCAGAGGTTGATTTCACAAAGATTGTGTATCATGTAGCTTAACCAGTCTCAATGTAGCTTATGGACTTGTATAATGGGAGTTGATTGGACAAAAAACCTTTTTAAGCCAGAAAGTTAGCCCTCCTATCCAAGAACATGTCTGAACCAAGACCCTGCTGACAGCTGATGGTCACAGCTGGGAGAAGAATGCCAATATCTTCCCCCTGTGTGTTTGGCCTTCATGGTGGAGGGATTGACTTCATGTATTCCTGATATCTCACTTTGGCTGCCACTGTTTCACATTGCATACAGTAGTCTCTTACAACACAGTCTTTTTTCTTTCTTCTCGAGATATACTTGGCATCAACGTAGTGTTAACCTTTACATTCTTTCTTCCGGTAGTCAATTGTTCTCAAGTGATTTGCATTGAGTGGATAGCTGCTGCTAAGCCCATGGAACGTATCCTACTGTATATAATTAAACGTGTTCAGAAACACATGTGGGTAGTCTTCCTCCATCTTCCATTGCCAAACACCGCTCAGTGGTATTGTCTCTGCTGGAGTGCTGCAGGGGAAATGAATGCTCTTGTTGAGAGCTTAAAGAGCTGGAGGAAGTCATAGACGCACTGTTCCCCCTCCTTCTTCCTGTCTTTCACATCCCTCACCCGTTATCCTCTGTCTATGAAATGAAGTGCATTACAATATTCCCACAGGGCCAAATGCACCAGAGAACTCAAGTACCTTGCATGATACATGATTCACAGTTGGGAACAAGTTTAGCTGATGAATTGGGTTTCTATAATTAAGGGCTGATATTGACCTTTTATGAGAAGTTCTCAGCGTTGTCCACTTTTCAAGTGATAGATGTAATGATTGCATATTTATTGTAGAATTGATTACGGTACCCTTGTCTTATATTGTCCATACGATTGAATTAATTATTGAGCTTATTCCATTGGCTGACTCATATACTGAAAGAAAATGGCAGGTCACGGCTAAAGACAAAGTTATAAAACAGTCTATTTAATACTAAATATTAAAATGTAGGTATATTTTAATTTCAGATTAGATTACATTTGATTCAACTTTATTGTCATTGCAAAAAGTAAAAGTACTGAGACAACACAATGCAGTTAGCATCTAACCATATGTGCAAAAGAAGCAGTAAAGTGCACTGTTATTTATAGTATAATACAAGAATAAACATACGACAGACATACAAAAGTGTTGGCAGAGGGTGTGTTACCACGGCGTCTCAGCAAATGTCAAATCTCCGGCCGTAACGTCCAATAGATCTTCAGTGTCATCAGTTTTAATGTGTGTAACTTTCACCACAAAGAAGATACTATTAGGCTTTTTAGAGATCTCCCTTTCCACAGCTATTGTATCTGTGCAAAGGCTTGCATCCGAAAAGCTCTCTGTAGGGAGTTTCTCTCCAACACACCCCCCCCCCCCCCCCCCCCCCCCCCCCTGCCCTGCCTAAAACGTCTTGAGTTGAACATTTTGTTTACTTCAGGAACATAGTGACATCATTATGTAACACTTATGCTTCTATTGGCTTAGGTGGAACAGCTCTCAATGCAAAAGCACTTCTCGAACATTAAAGCAAGTAAACATATCACAATAGAGCAGGGGTGTCAAACTCAAGGCCCGGGGGCCACATTCGGCCCGCTACTTCATTTTATGTCGCCCCACAAAAGCTTGTTTATTATACGGTTACATGCTACAGAAGCACGTTGCTCATAAACTACATGTCCCACAATGCATCTCAAATATGACTTTTTTCTCAGAAATTTGCCTTTTTTTCTTCAAAATATGCATTTTTTCATAGAATTAGATTTTTATTTCAAAATGTCACTTCTATTTATTTTTTCTCCAGAATTTGGCTTTTCTTTTTAAATCATTTTGGGACATATACGCACTGAAAAGACGTAGTTAATTATGAAGTTATTACCCTATCCGATGATAATCCAATGCAGAGGCAATGATGTAATATAATACATTATTTTATATATATCAAATATTTATATATGTATTTTCATATAGTCTTAAAGTTACAACCGGCCCTTTGAGTGCAACCATAATGCTGATGTGGCCCGCGATGAAATTGAGTTTGACACCCCTGCAATAGAGGCACGAAATACAAATATGAACCTGAAATGTGTCCTCCTTAATAACTATTGGCAACCGACTGTAGACACATACTAAAAAATACACATATCACAACATAACGAGCAATCCCAGTTTGAAGAAAGCAGACCATTTATAGCCATTTATAAAGACTTCAATCATTATAAAGGGGGGTTTACAATGTATGATGCAACATTAACCGTAAAACAACTGATATCAATGGTATTTGCTGCTTGGCAGAAAATGATTGCCATAAATCATGCTGATGCTGCAGACTTTGAAGACTGCATACATGCACAGCTCTTCCCTCTTATGATCATTTCAGAAATCGCCCAACTTCTCCATTGTAATTCAATGAAACTCTACCGCTTTGTTTTATTCTTATTCTCAGCCATGTTGTGTCTGAATTCAAGCAGCTTTTGCCTTGTTTACCCATGTCCTCCTGCTGCACTGCACCTGTAGCAGCAGCAGCTCTCAATGTGGAGCTTTAACATGAATGTTGTCTTGACGGACAGCCACTACTGTTTAGGTTGCATATAGCCCCCTGCTATACTAGCGCTAGGCTGCTGTCATGGTTTTATTGGGGGGGATAAATGCATGTGTTGCAAATATTGAAGGGATGTCCCCCCTGCAATCTCCCCGAAAAACCTGCAGCTATAAGCTTTCAAAAACATTTTCCCAAATAGTCTTTTCATATTTGCCTCAGATTGTGTTGCCCCTCCTTTTCTCTTTCCTTTCCTTCCTCTTCCCCTCCTCTAGTCTCAAAGGCCTTTTTTACTATTTCCTCTCTCCTGCTCTCTCCTCCTCTGCCGCAACTCACTTACAGTTTGCCCTCCTCTTCGAGACTCAATTTCTTTCAATTCCTTCTCCACTCATACCAGAAGTCATACCGATGCTGCCTCTTTTCAGCTCCCTATACTTCCTTTTCTATAAGTTATGCAGCCTCCTGCTAAGCCTACATCTGGAGCCGCTGCTGAACCATCTTCTTAAATTCCTGGCATGTTTCTTCTCTGAGCCAGGCATCCCGCGGCTGGCTGTCTCCACTCAGGATCCAACAGGATAAATGATACTGTGTCCTCACACAACCTATGCACAGGATAGGAACATCTACCAGCCAGTATTTTAGCTAAACGAACAAATGGAGCAGTGATCCAGGATGGCCTGCCTTTATTGACTGAGCTGTACGTTTATCATATATTAAAACACCTGTGTGATGTTGCCATTCTCCAATCCATCAGATGACTACCATGAAAGCATGTGTGTATAATTCCAAATGCAAGGCTTAAGAAGTTTTTGGCAGATACATTTCTCAAATGATTGACCTCTCAATCACTGTCAGAAATGTCTTGAACTTAAAAACAGCCGTCGTACATTCTTTGCAGCCATGCTTTAGTCTTCCTCTTCCACTAAGCCGTGCAGATGTGTACCATCCTTGCATGTGTTTCTGAACAGGATCATTCATAAATAAGTAGCCATCCATGTGTTTTCCTCTCTCCTTCTCCTTTGTTGTATTCAACAAAGGCCACCCTTTCGCTGGAATGGTAGCCTCCTAGCACATCCTGTGGCCTTCTGCCCTTCAGATCTACATGGAGGGCTTCCTGGCAGGACTTGAGTCAGATCTCTCTTTATTGAGCTGTCTCGCGGTTAAAGCAGACCAGGGAAGACACTCCCAGAGATTTCAATCATTATCGAGGTGTTTGCAATTAATAATGCAACATTAACAGTACCATTTCGATGACTAGAGGTATTTGTTGCATTGCAGAGATATACTGCAAAAATCGATTCTAACTCTCTCACACACTCTGAGAGAAGATAAGAAGTACTTTATTGATCCCAATTTGGGGAATGTTTGCATTGCAGCAGCATAAAAAGACAAGGGATTATACATTAGAGAAAATAAAAGACTAGAAATAAACAATTCAAAATGTAAACATCTCAAATAGAGAACCGCAGTGACGCGTCCTAAAACCCGGATGGAAACTCCTTCCGGTTCCTTCGTCAAAAACGCAATGCAATTTCTCCATAGGATTTTGGAAAATAACTTGAAATAAGGTCTGTGGTTGAGACACATTTAAGAGACGGATCACGTTTTGTTCAGCCGGATAATCTCCACATGTCTATCCTACTTTTATAATTTTCAAAGCATAAATCTAGTCGCAAGAAGCAAAATGCTAACGTTATGCTATAAAGGAACTACAGCAGGGTCGCTGCCTCAACGTCACTGCGACTTCAGATCCATATTCAAACATACAGATTGTAAATGGTACGAGTTGAAGTGTTTGTTTGAACAGTCTGCAGGAGGCAGGGACTTGCTTTCAAGCAGAACAGGGCAAACAAACTTAGCGGGAGTGTTTACGTGTTCGGTGTAATGACGTAAACTGGCCTCAACAACTGCTGTAGTCCTATTCAGCCACTTGGTAACAACCATCGTTTTTCAAACACGTAAACTCTTCAAAAATCACCAGCGGGGTCACTGCTGATGGATTTAATGTCGTAGAACAAAACGTGATCCGTCTCTTCAATTTGTGTCAAACACAGGCCTTATCTGGAGCTATTTTCCAAAACCCTATGGAGAAATTGCATTGCTTTTTATCGAAGGAACCGGACGTGCTAAAAATGCTAACTTACTTCCGGGTTTTAGGACGCGTCACTGCGGTTCTCTATTGAAATAAAATAGCATTAAAAAAGTAGAGAATATACATGTTGAAATGTAATTGTACAGTAAACAAACATAAAGCAGGATATTATATATACATTAAGTGTGTAAGGAATGGAATATTACGATACGATATACTTTATTGTCCCCGTAAGGACATTTGTTCTGGACTCCGTCCTGCAGTTCCGCATACATGTACATATACAAACATCGTGGACATTAAGAGATATACACATATCATCAGTCATACACCGTTGGAACTAACACAATACACAGACGCACATACTGACAATGGCGACCTATTGCACTTCCCTCGGAATATTGGAATATTACAGTTCAATCAGGAGAGACGTAATGTATGGAATACATGTTTATTATCCGTCACATTATATAAATGAAACATAATGACAGTTTATAACAAGAGAACGAAATGGTGTTTGGCGATTAGGCCCAGGTTTTGTAGGATATCAATCGGGAAGGGAAAGAACCGTTTCCGATGAACCCCCCCGGGTCTAGACACTGGTGATGGTGATAAGTGGTTAGGTCCGGTTCGAAGAGAGGAGGTTGAGCTTGGCCCTGAGTTGGAAGCAGGAGGCGAAGGGGTGGAGGAGGGCTGCACGTTGACACCTGGAAGACAGCTGATAGAAAAGGGGAGAGCATATATAGAGGGATTAACAGGTGCGATAATTAGGCTTGTGAATGGAGGGAAGTGATAGGTTGGCTAAGGAGTGGCGCTCTCTGTCATCTGGTGAAGGGAGCGAGTATTGCCATGACGTGCAATACGGAGTGATAGGTCTTCCTGTCTGAACTTGCGCTAAGCTTCATTTATCCAAGAGAAGCTATGGAGCAGAGAGTTCTCTTCCAGCCAGAGGATATATGTTATACACAATGTCACTGATTGTTGAGATACTTTCTACTACGAGTTGCCTCTACACTGCCATTATAATCAAGTTCTCAACAGCTCATTTGTGGTAAGGGCAGAGTCTTTAGGCTCGAAAGCAGTAAACGGATGTCATCTTAAAACAGGAGACTGAACAAAAACATCGGTTTCCGGGGCTTGGTGGACTGGCGTAAAAATGGACTGGCAAGTAACGAATGGCAGGAAGCCATGTTTTCAGCTCACAGTGGCTGTGCTTTATTGGGGACTGGTAAACAGAAAGTAAATAAAGATGAGAAGGAAGAGGAAATGACATGGACGATGACAGGAAGTGGGACGGATTACTTCAAGTACCCCAAGAGTTTGCATAAAGGGGATTTATAAAGGAAGCAGGTCAGATACAGAGAAAGAAAATATTGTTCGAATAAGCGATTCATGTTGCCTTCCAGTCTTTGTCAATTTGTTCTTAAAGTTTTGAGTCAAAGTGACATTTGTTGTCAAAGTTTATTTAAGTTCTCTTGTCCTAAAACACAAAATAATCAGATCTAACAATTATAAAATAATTCCTTTTCTTTATGAAATTCAAACTTTTCTGATGAATGGATTTGATCTTGTGGCCTGGCTTTTGTTTGAAACTCATCGCTACAGCAGCAAATGATACCTGGGTTATCTACCAGACATGTAGATGTAGATCTATTGTAATAAAATATCTCATCAAAGAAAGGAAACTTTTTAAGATCAACACTGATCATAGCCGTCCGTATTGCTTTACTGAAATGCTGCAAAACAAAACAAAAGGGCCCGGCTGGTAACAGATCATGTCAGATATCTCGTGCACCATCAGTATTTAGTAACATGTAAAGCACACTCTGATAATGGTTGTCTGATTGCCACTTACCCAAATAGCACTAATCAAATATATAAGATGAGCTCTTTATAATAATTAATAATAATAATTCCTTGCATTTATTATAGCGCTTTTCCAGTGCTCAAAGCGCTTATGAATAGAAATAAGAAGTTTATTCCAACTACCTTTTACTTTGGCCTTTTGATTCAAAAACATGTAACCTATAAGATCATTGCTAATTATTATACTATTTATGTCCCCTCAGATCAATGCTAAAACATTTATGTTTTAGCATTGATCATCTCCTTCAGCGTTTCTTTGTCAATAAAAAAAGAAATGTGCATGCCTTTCATATATTAATGCAGTTGCGTAATCCAATCACGTTCAGTTGAGATAAACCGTGACAAATTACGAATTGGTAAGAAAAAAGAAATACATGAATACCACATGCTTGATTAATTATCCAAAGAAAAGATAGAAAGATAAAAGAGACCCATCCAAAATGTAAAAAGTATCAAGATAATTATCTTGTTTGATTAAATTCTAATAAAAGGAACCTATTTTGAACATTAAACATGGAAAGTCAACAGACAAACAGTGCCGACAACTACTGCTATAGATATCCAGTGTTCTGCATCGTGTTATCACATCAAGGCCAACCAACACTGATTATACCTTCTGCCCTGCTTTCTGGTCTTAGCTTTACAAGACAATGTTCAACAACAATCAATATTTGTGTTGATTAGACCTGGAATTGAAAAAGAGTACACTGTACAAAAGATGTTGCGTACATCTTTTTTTTGGTGGCAGATGAAAGAATGTAGCCAGCGTCACGTTACAGATGACTTCACTGCAGTGTCACGCCTGGTCACTTTGCTGATCAGCTGAGAAACACACCGACACTGAGGCGTTGCTAAGACAGTGGAAAGCGCACATGGACCAAGGAAAACCATGTGGTGGAAATGAGGCATTAGTAACTTGTTACCGTTTTCTACTCCACACATTTGGAACTGTTCACCTACCGTAGCAAACAAGAGCCTTTCCCGAACAAGCAATCAAGACGTTTTACAACGTGTAATTACACCGTATGTGTTGGCACTCTGAGGCTGAATTAGTAACAGCATGTTGATGGTCTCTGCAGTCACACACTGCTCTAAGTGACACTTAGAAACCTGTGCAATTGGACTTTCTGTAAAAACACTACAAACTCAGGACCTGAAATCACCTTAACATGCAGAAAATAGCAAGAACTAAATGTGTTGTATGTGTTTTAGTTTGGAATCATTATTATTGAAAGAAGTGGAACAAGAAGTGTAACTGCAGGGAGTAAGGATTAAAGAAAATACGGCTAACGGAGAAGATGTTTCTACAGAAGACAGAATACATATTTCAAGGTCATTATTTCCTACACTGCTAATACAAATTGTATTGTGTAGGAACAAGACAAAGCTAACACCCTCAGCTTTCATGACTTGTTGAGCACAATCCATAACTCCCACGCATACAATTGAATTAACTGTACAGAAGTTTATACAATGTACAGTAAATGTTATTCTAAGCTCACTTTTGCCTACTTCTTGCTCACTGTATATATTGACTATTCTGTAAGATGTTATAGAATTGCCTGTTGGCTTCTGAGCTTCTCAAAATATTCCATCTGAAGGATTTGAATACTGCTGAAGAAACACACAAGTCGTAATGTCAATTACCATGTAGCAACGACTACCAGCTGTATAGCTTGCTTTGTGTTTTGATGCTTCCGTATTCGAGGTTGATTACAGAAGATGTAGAATTGGCTGTGCTAGAGGCGGATGTGGCTCAGGTGGGAAATGGGCATCTACCAATCAGAGGGTCTGCAGTCACAGGTGGGAGAAGTACTCAGATCTTGTACTTCAGTAAAAGTAGTAGTACCAGAGTATAAGAATACTCTGTTACAAGTAAAAGTCCTGTATTCACAGAAATAAGGGACTTTACATTTTACTCACGTAAAAGTACAAATGCAATGTCAGCTAAATGTACTTAAAGTACCAAATGTAAAAGTGCACATTATGCACATTATGCCCTTTTCAGAATAATATATATATCATATGTTTGATTATAATTATTGATGCATCAAAGTGATATCAAAGCTGGTGGGGCAGACTTGGTATACTGCAGGGTAGCTTGTGGATTTGAGTCATATTTAAGTGTTGTTTGTATTTCAAATAATTAATCCACATTTTCAAAGTAACTAAAGATATTTAATAAATGTAGTGGAATATAAGTACACAATGTATCCCTGAATTGCAGTGGAGTAGAAGTACAAAGTAGCAACACATGTAAATACTCAAGTAAAGTACCTCAAAATTGTACCTAAGTACATACTTGAGTAAATGTACTTAGTTACTTTACAACACTATTTGCACTTTGATCCCCTCAGTACTCAGTCTCAAATTGCTCCCGTAGACATGTCTAGACCAGTGGTTCTCAAACTTTTTTCAATCATGTACCCCATTTGAAAAAGAAATGCAGCCAAGTACCCCCTGATCAGCGCAAAAACTATTTGTTAAGGACAAAATGCTTATAAAGAGGTACAGTACAGCGCTGCACCATCAGTGTCTGATTTATTAAAACAACAACATTGTAACTGAGAAACACTAAATTTCAAATGTTTACAATCCATCACTAAATTCATGGCAAACCAATTTTAACATCATGCAATAACACTAAGACGACATTAGTTGCATTGAACTGATCTTTTTAATAAGTTGTACTTACAATTTAGTGAGAAACATGGGCTTGTGCTTCACTGAGGACCTTTGTCATTCTGACAGGGAGGCAGACTGCAGTTATTACACTTCGTGTTTTGAAATATGTGTAACTCTGTTAATATAAAACCCACACTGCTCAAACTTCCTTACTTTTCCTAAAATTGGTTTATTTATTTTGGGGCGTGGGGAATGAAGAGAAAAAATATATGAGCATTTTATGAGCGATGTTGACCCCTCATTCCTCATATAAACATATGCATAATGCCGCGCTATACTTTGCGGCCATACACCGTTGCCAAGCAACGCTTATTGTTTAGGTGTCCTTTGATAAGCAGGCAGTCATATTATTAACTAGAACTAGCTAGATCTGATAGATTTGGACATAGACGCGAGTGAAGTCTAACCGGACGCGAGAGAGAGATCAGAGATCAGATCAGCTGCTGCTGACGGAGAACATGCAGCTCTGCATGATCACAGCTCCGCCGCTGTGACGGACCGTTGAGTGGAGCAAAATTAAATACACTAAGAGTTAGACCTAACACGCTTAGATAGTTTATCTACTCTGGAACGAGCTAAACGAGTTATACATATATGTATTCTTTACTGTCGGGTCACTTATTACAGGCTCAGCGAGCTGCAGGAGACTGACGGGCTGTCAGGAGAGGGAGAGGAAAAGAGAGCACTCCGTTTTCCCCCCCATTTTATTATCCAGAGTTTCTGTAAACCTTAGTTAATCTACTATTAGTAGTTTGTTTAAATGCATTACTTATGTTTTTTTCTTTCTCATTAACATAAAATAAATCTCACGTACCCTCTGCAGTACTCCAACGTAACCCTAGGGGTCCGCGTACCCCCATTTGAGAACCACTGGTCTAGACTATTGAAGTGGCACTCGGGGCGTGGTCAGTGCAGTGTGACATCACTGTGGGGCGTGGCTACAGGTACATCACTCAGCTGCGCAGGTGGGTGTGGTCAGGGTTTTACAATGTCATTTTTGACCAGAAGAGTCGATGCATTTAAGATGAGGTACTGCATAAAATCAAGAAATGTGTAACAATTGTCAGAAGAAATTGGCCAGAAGTAAATATTTTATTCAAATCAAATTAACCGTGAGTCACAATTTGATTTTATTGGAATAATGTTTCAGCATGACACTTAATTGGCATGAGAGAGACTTTACTTAAAAAAGGTATCGCATGTTGGTTATGACTGGCGGAGGATAGCGTCCAGCTGCTGCAGGGAAACTGCAGCGTCCATTTCAGAATGCTCTGAGTTACGCTACATTCACACTCACCGTAACTTTCACTACCAAACGGACTACTTCAAGCTTCAAATGCTTACAAAGACAAATTAAAGTCCTGCTTTCTGATTGGATCGGGGTGAGAATTCTGCCTGATATGTGATTGGTCCCTTGCAGCTGCCTCAAAACTGGTCTGCATGACTCTGCTCACAGGCAGATCTGTCCACAGAGCCAATTGAAAAAAGCAAGAAAAGATCAAGATTGGTGAGCTATTAGTTTAACATTTGGAGACTGAACTGAATACTGTATACACATTTAATGGGCTGTCTGGTTTTTTAAATATATAGTAACAATAACAGCATTTGTTTTCTGCAAGAGTCCTGCTCATGGAGCAACATTTTCATTGTTTGATGTATGTCAGTCAGACGGAGAACCATAATCTTCTTTTTCTGTCTTTCATTATTTAAAATAATTGTATTTTAATATATATCTCAGACTTTCTTTAAGATGTAACAAAATGTTTTTTCATCCTGCTTTATGCCGATATTCAACATTTATAAAAGCCATTAAAATGTGTAAATCAATGTACTTGCTAATCGGACCATAAACAATGAGCTGTTGACCCAAGAGCTTTTTCGTTGACAGACAACAGAAATGCTGAAAAATGTGTTTATCATTTTCTTCGGAGACTGAATCTGTTACTAGACAAGGGAACACTGTCTGTCCACACTGCAACTAGTCACATTTCAGTTCTGCTGTCAGCGTGATATCTTTATTACTTTGGAAGCCATCGTGAAAAAGGGCATATTTGAAATGGAACGCACCAGTTTACGCAATGAAAGCCTTGATCCTGTATCAAGCAGCAACAGTGAACATCATAACTCTCCATGCAGGGTTGCAAAAATCGGAATGTTGCGCCTCCAAACCTCCTGAAGCCCCACAGCTCCTTTGATCTTGATAGTAATCGAATCCATGTAATTTTTACAGGCATCGTGTCTCATATTTACGACATGCGCTGAAGAGCTCCCACAGGCTGGAGATGTCGATGCCACCCGACAGGCATGGCCGAGCTCTAAATAAAGACTGCTGAGGGTTCAGAGCACCAGGAGCTTTTATTTTCATAAAAATGTACCACTTCCTGTTAGAATTTAAACAGATTTAACAATATTATCCCAGCAGGAAAACAGATGAATTCATTATATATATATTTGCATTGATAAAGATGCCATTTATTCTACACATGCACCATTAATTACATATTTTGTTATTATTAAAATTACAAATATATATATATTGTTTTTATTATGCACTTATTAGCTCTGCTCTGAAAAGTTTCCGGAGCTTCTTTCCGGCTCTGCTCTGCACAGCAGGCTTTGATTTCTCTCTTTTGCTTTCACGAAGCTTATCGGCAACTGGCACAGAGTGAGCCACTGCTGAAACAACACCGTCCAATCAGCTGCAAACACACAATCTCCACTTCCTGGTCTTTGTCGACCTGTGACATCTGATTGGACGGAGAGGGTCACCAATGCCCCCTTTCCTCTGATGCTTTGCCATCATTTTTTTAAATAGACGGCAGTTTAATAATAATCATTCATACGGTAGACATGTTTAATATCTAACATAAGAAATTATCCTTCCTGCATGGATGGGGTCATTATAGGAGGGAATTAAAAAGGGATACAGCACAGACAATATTGAATATGCAGAAGTAAGTAAAACTACCGAATTCAGACGACACCAATGGGAGAAATAGGCGTAACATCATTATGAAGATGTGTCTCTGCGACAGGCAGACAGCAGGAAGGACGGACAGTAGACAGCGGTGGTAATTGCCATCGGCTTTCAGCGGGAGCACCAGCTTTGCCTGATCCAAATGGGCACCGACAGCGATTCAGGGCAAGCAGGGTCACATGAGGACACCAACACAGGGGGGGGGGGAGAGGGGGTTGGCGGAGTGGGCAGAGAGATGGAGAGAGAGGAGGAAGCACGGCGAGGAAGGCAAAGGGGACGAACAAACGGGTGAGGGAGGGAGAAGGAGAGGAGAGGATGAGGTAGCGTTTGGTACGATGAAGGAAACAAAAGAAAGGCAAACAAAAGGCAGTGGGGTTAGAATCTGTTTCACGATATATTAGACGTGGAGATGGAACAAAATCATCATCCATCGGTTGATCTGATACAGATTCTTTGTATATGACTCAGTATACAGTACATGTACGGTAGCCATGTTGTGTTTCATTTAAAAGTTCATATGCCTTGTTTGAGTTCCCCAGACCTATTTTGGAAAACAGAGACATGTTTTTTTACAAAACCCTTTTTAATTTGTCAAAAGAAATCACAATTCTACAATTTCAAAGAGAAGTAACCATGCAAGAACTTGGAATGCTGTTAATGGAGTGCCTTGAAATGAGGTCCACATTGCACATAGGGAAAACTATATGCAGTAACCAAAAACCAAAGGTGTTTAAATTATTTGAGCAAACTTTTTCTATTGATGTTTGCCACGATCTTTGTGATTTGTGACCATATTAAACCTAATGTTCTCGTTGCCTTATTTTAACTATTGTATGTTTGCCTGACCACAGTCAATCCCTAACATTAACCATACCATCTATAATACAAAATGTTTCGCAATCAGGATGCTACAAATATAATGTCAATGATCTCATGTCTGATACGGTATGTCTGATGAGGGCATCCTATGAGTAAAGAAACCTTTAAAGCTAATTAGACATCCTATGCCAGCTTTGGCTACTTGACAGTCGCGCCCTTGGTCATTACCAAGAAAGTGTTGACGTTTGAAACCAAGCTCTGGTCCAAGTTTGTTTTGCAAACCTGAACAAATAAGCTAAATGATCTCCAGTCACCAGATGTTGACTTTAATATTATACATTTGTACAATTCTACACTCATGGTTTTTATTAAGTGATAATGTGTTTATGTCTGATAACAACATTTGTAAAAGCTTTGCATTTCTGTGAATGGAAATGACTGAATTGTTTTGGTTAGAGAAAGGTCATTGTGACTGCAAATTAATGGGTATGATTAGGATAAGGCAACTAACATGTAGAGCTAACAACTACAATCAGTGAAAAAACTCATTTTTACTTTGAGCAATATATAATAACTCCGGGTTCAACCCTTACATTCCGCTTCGCTACATATAAGCTATGTAATGTGGTGCTGTATGTATTGGCATTGATATAAGCCGTATATTGAGATGTGCATAATCTTTCCAACATGATGCTATTCATACAGTAGGAATACTGAGTTGGCTCGGAATAGTTTTCTGAAGATAACATATATATGTATATGTATATGACATGTATATGGTAATAGTTTTCAAGTCTTTGGCCAAGAAACTGGTCCAATCCTAGGAAATGGAATTTACAGCTAATGTTGGTGGGAGGGAGTTTCGCTCATAAAAACATCTCAAAGAAATAAAATCATTCTTTATTACTTCGCTCTTGGATGAATCTCGATTTACAAGGAGGGCTGACTTGTTCCAGTTCCTATCTGTGCGTCCCATCTTGTAGGCCTGCAGCTCCAAATTCAATCCTCTTAGCTTTTTCTCTTCCCAGCAAAACAAAGAGATTCCCAAGACTGGAGCCAAACGAGATCACTGATAAACATTAAAACCCTTATGAGGAAAACACTGTCAGAGAGGAGACTAGCAGTGCAAGCCAACAGATGCTGATTAGTGGCCTTTGCAGAGCGGGTATTTTCTTTCCAATGAGTTGATTGCCAACGAATAAATTAGTGACCATGCAATAAATTAGTGAACGTGCAGTACAAGAATGTCAAGGGGATTTTACTTTGTATCAGACATCTTATAGATCGTAGCATTAAGTGCACAAAAATAAACAATGACAATTGTAAACAAAATAAACATTTGGGGGAGGGTTACGATGTCAAATGGGAGGGGCTTGCCCTTTCTGGCCCTCCCACGTTGCTGTCCTGCAGACAAACACCATTGAATTTGATCTGAGTTTCATTATGTCCACATTTGACCAATTTCGCATAATCATCATTACGGAAACATTATTTTAGGGTAACGAGAACATTTTACAACCAAAGGACCCCATGCAAAAGTTACTTTTTAAAACCTATTTTTTAATTATCAACAATTGGAAACTCAGGGTTTTTTGCCTAAGGTTTGAACAAATCCTGATAAATAGGATCTGTTGGTCTTTTGGGTCCACAACATAAAAATATTTGAGAAAAACAAACATAAAAAAAACAACTCAGGCAATGTGTAACTCTACTTACGAATACTAGAGGGACAACTTGCATTGGACGGTTGCATTGCCGCCATTTTATGTCAAATGGACTCCGGGGAAGATTAGGAGATACTTTTGTCAGACAGACCGTGGGTGAATAGAGATAAAGAAAAGGGGAAATTTAGAGAGTTTGAGAAAGAAAGAGGCAGAGCAAATGACACTGGACGATGAAGAGCCATGGGGAGACCGAGTGAAAGAAAAGGGGCTCGAGAGGGAGGGAGAGGTAGGCGATAGAGAGAAGGCCAAATGTGTCTGGGAAAGTTTTGAAGCTGAGGTGCATGGTGGGAGAGCAGACAGTGTGTCTGGGGGGTCTGAGGTGTGGATTAATGCCAGCGATTGGAGGAGGGTTGCCGCAGTTGTGCGTGAGCAGAATAGCAGATGGAGGGAGAAGAGAGGAGAGAAAATGGAAAGGGCGCAGAAAGTGAATTTTGGAAAGGGGTGATATTCTCTTACTGAGGTAACCAAAAACTCCAACAAAATGTAAAACAGCCCGCTTACAGAGTCCTTATTTTCGAGTTAAGTTGATTAAAAAAACAACATATTTAAAGTAACATATAGTCAGCCTTCTATCGTCAGACCAACCAGCCACAATAGTCAAACTCACGTCAGGGTTCATCATGTGCATTTGAGGCAGAACCCATAATGCATGATCCATGAAATGGCACCAAACAACTTTAATTTTTTTTTATGAAAAGCAATTTGAAAGGATTACAAGGACTGCAGCAAACACATCTTATGAACCTCAAGTCAGGCTGCAGGCTTGACACGGTAACATTTCATTACAGCAAGATTATTGTGGATCAACTATGAGCTTTTATTTGTGTTTTTTTAATTCCCAGAAGAAAACTTCATACTAGTTATCGCTGAGCTAGAGGTCATACTGGAGACAGTATATCAAGGCTATGATGATGGACTAGAGATCGTAGAAACAGAAAAAAACAGACCGTTTAAAATGGCTTTGCCTCATTTGAACCCAAGAAAAGTCTATAAGTTCTTTGCCTGGTTTTGGGTTTGCTTTCTTGGTGGCTGTAAATGACAGTAAAAGGCAAGAGTTTTTACACTAATGAAGAACCTCGAATAGCTTGTTAAATGTACCCCGAGTGACAAATGATTGCAGTGTGTATCTAAAAATCCAATGTTTACCTCATTACGGTTTGGATTTTTCAACCTTCATTAAGCTGTACAGTAATCCAACTGTAGTGAGTTAAAGTTCCTTTTGAGTTCCTTGAACCTTCTTTTAAGTTTGGAAACTGCAAACTCAAATTCCCACTGAGAAAAGTTAGCTGTATTTTGGTTCTACTTTACTTCGATCTTTTTTTGGAAATGATCATGATCACATTCTAGGACATGAAAGTAGCTTTTTAAGAGCAAAATGTTTACAAACTTTGAAAATAAGATAAGGGAACATTGAGAATTGACCTACATGATGATTGACTCAGTACATGTAACAGCTTAAAGAGTTAGTTCATGCAAGCACATGTGCTGTGTGGCTGTAGATGTGCTGGTGGTAGGGTTAGGTGGACCTAAAGCAAATATCTCTACCAGAAATGACAGTTGAAGGGTGCCCTTGTGTGACACCTTTTTCTTTGTTGACTTTTGTGTTTTTGTAAATTACCAATGACCTCACGATTCTACCAAACCTTACCCAAGGCTTTTAGTGGCCTGACCATTACA
This sequence comes from Pseudochaenichthys georgianus, assembly GCF_902827115.2. Classification (NCBI taxonomy): domain Eukaryota; kingdom Metazoa; phylum Chordata; class Actinopteri; order Perciformes; family Channichthyidae; genus Pseudochaenichthys; species Pseudochaenichthys georgianus. The sequence continues at coordinate 9,613,920 of NC_047515.1, forward strand.
TCTTTATTTTTTGAGGCCTCATACATTTCCCCCAACCGTTATTTCTGAATCATGACCTCTGAGCAGTGGCGAGCTGTCAGGGCCCTCTAGGCCCTCTCTGAAGTCCTAAGATATTGTAAAAAATAATATTTGAAAAAAAAAGAAGATTTTAGTTATATTTTGTATTAGTTTTACCAAAATAACTTGATTCAATTGTATTTAAAATAACATTTCCAAAGAAATAAATCCTTTGAATCTGCCTGTTCAGTTTCTGTTGGAATGTGAAGGGTTAAATGAAAGAAGCTCCTTTAGCCCTCTCTGCGAGTTACGGCCCGTCCACACAGCGGCGTGCGTTGTCGCTTGCCGGCGGGCATGTCTGAAGCTAGACCAACAACCAATCACCTGAATCTCCCGCCCCGGACACACAAGCAGCGGTTTGATTGGCTAGAGCTTGTACAGGCATATGATTCGATTGGCTGACGCTTCCGTTGAAGCTTCAAAAGTTGAACATTGCTCAACTTCGTTCAACTTCGCCTCGTTCATTCCTATGAGAGTTGCTCATTGGCGCATGAAGACAAAATGGCCCAACTTTTGAGAGAGCGAAACATCACGAAAGTATTCATATACTCATATAATCCGTTCTTATTGTGCATCCATGGGTAAAGGTATAACTCATGTAGTACTGAACACCTCACATTAACGTGCCGGGCGGCACAGTCCCGTGGGTTAGATCATAATGCCGAGGAAAATAACTGTCAGAATAACATTATTAGCACATTTTACAACTTGAGGACCAAATGTTTTTAATAAGAGCTATACAAATGTTCATACTGGTTTATTTAGTTTAAAAAAAAGTATCCAACAGTTTACAGACGTCTCTTTCCCAATGTTAGTCAATGGGAAAAAGTCTTTCTGGGCCCAGCAACTGATACGGAAGTGTAGTACCGCCGTTTGGCCACAACGAATATTTGGGGCTTGGTTCCCTCGACAAAAAAGCAATGGGATTTCTTCATAGGGTTTTGGAAAATAGCTTGAAATAAGGTCTGTGGAAAACGAACCTGTCAGATAAATGCACGTTTTGTTCAGCCGGATAATATCCACATGTCTACCCTACTTTTATATTTTTCGAATCATAAATCTAATCTATAGATTTATTACATTACATGTTACTTGTTTGATGCTTTTATCCAAAGCGACTTACATACTCAATATTGTGGACAATCTCCACAGGAGCAATTCTGGGGTGAAGTGTCTCAGGGACACAACGACATGCTGTCTGCAGTGGGCTTTGAACCTGTGACCCCCTGATCCGATTTATGATTAGCATAAGTTTGTTCATGATGGCTCACTTCAGTGATAGTGATGACATCGTTGCGAAATTATTAACCGAGTCATTTTCAAGATTGAGTTACAATGATAACCTGGAGTGGCAAAGGATCAGCTGCATGACCCGCCATCAAGTGCTTCATCCAAAAGGACAGGAGGATGGACTTTGTGTTTAAGTGATTTGATCATAAAGGTAGGCCTAAGTCATTTTCAATGTGGGCCGCCGTGCCGACTTAATTCATTTGTAATTGTTACTTGGCTGTGGGTGCCCTGTCATGATAGGTGTTTATATAAATGGTGTTGTTTTGTGTGGTAGAGGGTCGCTGTCATTGATGCGTTTTGCACCCTGGGCCGTTGTTTTGATATTCCGCTGAAGTATACGCTGTGACGTAATATCTTTCCTTTTTTTTTAGGGAAGGGGGGTCAGAGGGCCTAGGTATAAAAGTCACGGCTCGCCACTGCCTCTGAGTGTCCCTCTCCGACCAACAGGAGGATTACACCATTTACACTATGTGAGATTAAAACCAAGTCTGACTTTTACTACGATGATTGAACTTTTCCATTGAAATTGTCCTTGCTCAACATACATGGACTTTATTGGTGACGCCATGATTTGTTACAGGAATATTACCTGATCAAGATGTAATGTGAAAGCCTGTAGTCCTAAACACCAGCATTTTACCACCTCCAGTTCTTCGTCTCGAAATCAATCGTCTTTTGAACGTGTTTGTGGTTAAAAGCCTGAAATAAGCTAAAGTGATTTTCATTTTGTGTTCTACGACATACAATAAGTCAGTAGATGCTCCACTTGTGAATTTCTAAAGCTTCCATGTGTCACAAAATTGCAGTTGTTTCCAAGTGACTAAATAGGACAACTGAACGTCATCATACCAACGTGAGTCCGCCTTTACCTTAGCGGTGGTGACGGAAAGGCATGCGACCAGGATGTACTTTGTTTATACATTAGCTTTTTACTGCTGGCAAAAAATCACAAAGTGGTGTTAATGAGTTGAGAGTATCCGTGTTGAGTGACATAAACATGTGTTGGCCACAGGTAATATTTTCTGCATTGAATGAAAATCCAATTAGAAAATCCCATTGCTTTTTGTCGAGGGACCCTTGCGATGCTAACTTCCAAGTCGGCCTACAATAATATGTCACCACTGCATAACTCTAAGCACCTTATAAAATATTGGAATTTTTGTTCGCACATTTGTGGAAAAGATTCTGATTGAACCTTAGGAACAGTGTAGGTCTTTTTCAAGGATAGTCAGGGATTCATTAAAAAAGTTAAGTGATTAACCTACCTTCTGGAAGTTTTGGGTTTTAAAATTAAAAGTGTTTATTGAAAGCTTGAGGCAGTTTGAAAATCAACTTTAATATGATACAATTAAATATGGCTGAGGTGTGGTATAGGTTTGGAATATGGTTGAGAAAGCAAGAGGGTCTTTAGTCTCGGCCCGTCATTTCTCTGCGATCCATAATTACCCAGATCAGTAAACACATTTTATTTTGGGCCGACCTATTCCTTACATTTGAATACCCAGAATCCCTCTGACGTGATGTCAGTGAGCTCCTGTTTACCAAATCAACGAGAGAATACCGTAAAGATGACGGAGATGTTAGAGCACAGCTTGTACTATACTTTCATTTTTAATTCTACGAGAGATCTCTTCCTTCCCCCTCAATGTAATATGGGTGAACTCGCATCACCTCAGTGGAGTATGTGTATCTTTGCTTCTGCTGCTTAAAGTGAAGCTGTCTCTCTGAGTGCTGTATTGATTCACTTGGCACCCACTTATGTCCCGTAATGGAACGGAGCTCATGCGCTGTCACTCGCATTCAGAGAACTGCATGATCCTACCTATTAATTCCGAGACTAAAAACACAACAAACAAGCCCAGTGTTTCTGGTTTTTACCGAATGTCGGATGATCTCACGGTCTCATTACTGGATGTTATCAAATGGTATCGATGACAGAGAATGGTTTTTTTCTCAGTTTTATGATACAGTCAAATGTGGAGCTGTGAAAGGAAGGCATATGGAGAAATGGTCTGTATCTGTGCCTCGGTAAATCAGAGCCAAGTCCCGAAATGACTCCTTCTTTTCTATTCGCAGCTGAGGCTAACTAAAGATTGGTATTTGTTTTTGGTGCTTGGAATCTTTCCAAGAAATGTGTGTGTGTGTGTGTGTGTGTGTGTGTGTGTGTGTGTGTGTGTGTGTGTGTGTGTGTGTGTGTGTGTGTGTGTGTGTGTGTGTGTGTGTGTGTGTGTGTGTGTGTGTGTGTGTGTTCCTGTGTGTGTGTTCCTGTGTGTAATACTGTATATGCACTTTTGTAAGTGCATCCATGAGTGTGTACGTGTAAGCTAGTCAGTCTGCTCCTGGCTGTGTTGGACGTTCTGGGAGACGAGGAAAGTGTGTGTGTGTGTTTGTGCGCGCGCATGTGCGCGCGCGTGTGTGCGCGCGCGTGTGTGCGCGCGCGTGTGTGTGCGCGCGTGTGTGTGTGTGTTTGTCTGTCGGAGTAGTGGGGCATTTTGGAAAGGAGAAGGAGTGAGTGAAAAGTAGCTATACCTGGACCGTCTCCTCCATTTTTGGGGGGAATTGGGGAAAGGAGGAAGAAGGAGTGTGCAGGGAGGAGGAGGAGGAGGACGAGGAGGAGGAGGAGGAGGGGAGAAAAGGGAGAGGAAGAGAAGGGAAGGGGAGAGGTTCAGGGGTGACAGAAGGATGGCTTCATGGCTGCTTTTCCCTTCGCTGAATTTCCACACTCCCCTTATTCTTTTTTGTTTGCCTTATTCAGCTGAGCGAGTGAGGAAGTCAAACAACAGGAGAGTTTGAACTTGAAGACTGAAAACGAGAGACAAATCAAGCCAATCTTTTTCGATTTCTTCTTTTTTTTATGCTGGGATTTTGACTGTTTTACAAACAGATGTTGCTTGTCATTTGTGCAGGGACTCAGCTTGTAGATTGCAAATGTTTTACAGATAACATTGAGCTTATTTGTAGCTGTTATTACTAGCATGCGGCGAACTGAAATTGTAAAAACACCAAAAAAAATAGTGTTTTCTGTTATCGTTTACTTTTTCCTTCTCTTTCCCCCACCAGCACTTTCTCTCCCTCTTCCCTTGGCTGTTTTCTTTTGTCTCACTCTTTCCCACCCTCTCCCCGAGCTCCCTTTCGGGGTGGTTTTTGTTTCTGTAGTTGCATGTTTGAGCTGTTTTTTTTTTGATGGGCCACAGTGGACGTGACTGTCTATACCTTCTGCCAACCACCGTAGGCCCTGCTTGGTAGAGAGAAAAAGAAACATTTCGGAACTAAGCATAAAGGCAAATCGGTAAGTCCTCATGTGCTCAGAGCTTTTTTATCCAAATGATTTGCTTTGTGGCTGGTAATATTTCACTGTGTGTTGAGTTTTCTCCGTGATGTTTGCTGTGCATTAGCTGTGGTGAAAGGGCCCAAAATGACCTGTTAGCTAGCGGGGGCTATCTGTTTACATTGCGCTATATTACAAAGTGCTAACGACATACCACTTCCTCTCACTTCTTCACCTCTGTTGAACCCCCTCCCATCGACGTCCACACACCACCTCTGTTGCTGGGTAGATTTGGCCGCTGGGTGCCCAAACAATGCAGGTAGTGGCCTTTAGACAGCCTTAGTTTCGTCTCCACACACACACACACACACACACACACACACACACACACACACACACACACACACACACACACACACACACACACACACACACACACACACACACAGTGCAGAGGTGGCGGCGGCATGGGCCCGCAGGGTGCTGCTGAGGACCCCGCTGACCTCTTTGTTCGGACCATCTCAAGGTGTCTTTCAGCTCGCTGGCAAAGACCCACTGACATACTTTAAGCAACTTGGCAACAGCTTCAAAGTCAGACGTCTCATTTAAATGCAGGCAGGGGGGAAGAGAAGGAGAAAGAGAAAGAGAACGCTACCAGAGTTGAAATTGGACCGCTCGCTCTGTTTTTCATCTCAGAGTTTTGCAAGTTGTACTTTGTTGCCTGCGCTGCCAAGCGACAACTCTATTCAAGTTAGACAGGAATGGAATCTAAAGGGATGTTTTCAGCATGAATGTGTGGTTTGTACTTACAGTGAAAAGCTTGTAATGTAAAGGGATGGAATATCATTTTGTAAAATGTTAAAGATTTCTTATGTTAAGTGAGGCTGCTTTGTCTCCTCTTTTCTTTTCTGTCCCCATTATAAGCTGCACAGCTTCACTTATTGTTTGTCATCATTGTAATGAAAGGATAATCATCAATGATAATCTGGGAATATATTTGTTAAAATAGCCTATTATAATATTGCAAATCCATGCAATAGTTTGTTACTTAATTTATTCATGACTTTTATTAAGTATAAAAACAACTTCAAAGTCATTTTGGAGCACTTTGTTATTTTAAGACAGTCCACATTTGGTTATGTGGTGTTTCTGTACAGTCAGACTAATGTATGTCATCTCACAGTCCTGTGAAATCTCCACAGGCATTATTCAAGCAGAACTCCTACTGGACGCAGAGTTTTTGGAGAGCTATTTTCCTGCAATTTATTTTCAACATTTCATAGTATTATGTCTCATTAAGGTCGGCCACATGACTCCTAAAATACCACTTGCATTTTTCCACCTATCACTCACTGAAACATCTCTCTTAGTGGGATACAGAGTGATATACAAGTGTTGGTATGATAATTACCAGTAAGATGATGCATTTTGAATATTTATAAAGAAGCTTTTGTTTGTTTGTTGTGGGATCAGGATTTGAGTTACTGGAGTTTAGAGTATACAAATATTTTTGAATATAGTACAACTAACGAAAAGGGTAGGAAATAAAATGTTTGTATTGGTTCTGTTGTATTTATTATATTATTTTAATCATTACACTTAAATGGCAGCAATTTACTATCAATAATTTGCTTTATAGTCTTGTTTTTTTCTCTTAAAATAGATACATTGTAAATTCTCTACATCATAAGTAGAGCAGGTAACTTCATCATTTGTGTTGAATATTAGGCTAATTAATTGCATCTAATTTTCAGCAATAAGTGGTGTTCACGATTGTGTATTAAGCTTTAAATCAATGGAACGTTTCCCTTATTCACTTCCATTCTATTCCTGAAGTATGGGAGTAGCTGCTGGTTAAAAAGGGCTAATTTCCTCCTCGTGCTAACGGATGTATGAAGTGATTTGCTCATGGTCCCAAACCCGTAGATCCGAACTTGTGTTATCTGACACCACAAGCTTGTGTCTACAGGTCTGCGTCTGTGCAGCCCAGCCAGCGAGCAGCATCAGCAGATCTGAACAGCGTGGTCTGCTCTCAGCAACTTTATTAACCCTGTCACCGATACCAGCAGCACCAGTAAGACAGCAGCAAAGTCATATCAAAGAATCCGTCTTGGAAATCTCCAAAGTGGAGAAAAGTTGGGTCTTCGTGGGGTTTTTGACACTTTCCACACATTCCCTTTGTTTTCTAGAATAATTGTAGGGTATTAAGAAATCAATTGAAATGGAAAATATAATTATACCTACAATTCCCTCGGGTGTTTTTCAAATGTTAGTTTGTAGAAAACTCTTAAGGAGCTGTTCTCGTCAGCAGTCAATTAGCCGCCGCCTGGCCTTTCTAGTGTTAATGAAGTAGACATCGGCTCCAATTAGTAAATGCATAGTGTTCTCACACATTACCTCCCACATGTTAACAGTTTGAAATGAGCAACTGCAAGGCTTTTCTGTGAGGGACAACATGTGATTTGCGGGGAAGGAGGTTTGGGTCTGTTTGTGTGTTTTGGGGTCAGTGAGGTAAAGAGTTTGGAGAAGCCTTCGAGAAGGATATACTTTTATCTTCTCGAACAGCTTAATATGTCATAATCCCTTTGAGGGAGGATTCAAGTACAACAAAGAGCGTCCAAAGTATTTTTTTTTTCACCATGGCTGGTTTCCTTTTCCTTTTCCACTCTGTTTTTACTCCCAAACATGAGTCTGCTTGCTCCCAGGTTGAGGTAGTAGGTTGTATAGTTGAGAATTACACCCCGGGAGATAACTGTACAACCTCCTAGCTTTCCCTGAGGTACGCACGGCGCTCTGCACAGCTGGATCAATACAATCCAACGATAATACTGCACGAGTCGCACAAAAAAAGTGTCAAAGAGAGATACTGTAAGCTTCACATGGTCAATAACCACCCAGGCTGTTTGCTGACGGAGCAGGAGGGTTTCAGGAGGGGATCTGCAGACTGATGCCGACATATATGGGTTGATATCAATACATTAGATGTTATGGCTTTTTGACATGACACAATATTATTTTAATCTCAATGAATTGACCGATCGTGTGGTGCATTAAATGTGACATATGTCCATCACGGTTGGTCCTTAAGAAGCTCTTTTTATAGATATGTAATTTACTAACATAAGAAAGCTGCAATACACAAAACAACAACAATAGATTTAAAATGTTAATGATTATTACCAATGACAAATTGCTAAAGTGACGAACGTTTCAGCTCTTATTATTAAGTGATTATCCTATTATTATGATGTTCATTTTTAAAAGGTGTGTGTGTGTGTGTGTGTGTGTGTGTGTGTGTGTGTGTGTGTGTGTGTGTGTGTGTGTGTGTGTGTGTGTGTGTGTGTGTGTGTGTGTGTGTGTGTGTGTGTGTGTGTGTGTGTGTGTGTGTGTGTGTGTGTGTGTGTGTGTGTGTGTGTGTGTGTGTGTGTGTGTGTGAGCTCAGCAGTGTATTGTGGTTTGAAGTGAGTGAAGTGTCGGTCTGTGTGCAGCAAATAGAGATCAGAAGCTTTGTCGCAGCGCTGATAGCACCGACATGTGAGAGCCGTGTGTTCCTTTCCATTCTGAGGGTGACATTTTATTATTGTTCGCTCAGTGATAACCTCATTAATGCTGATGGCTGGGTGGAACGAGTCCGGCTGCCTCCGTCTCGTTGTGTGGGTGCGGTTGCGAAGGACATCAGACACAAAAGGATAACGATTTTGAGATTGGAAGACGAGCCTCAAAACATTCAGTTTCCAGGCAGGAAAATGACGGGAACAAATCTTGTCATAATATCTCCAATCATCAGACTGCGTAGAAATGAGTACTGTCAGAACATCTGATATGTGAAATATTGTGACCAGGGATAAATGGGAACCATGTTGAAAATGAGCAGCAACACATGGGTATTGGTTTGGCCTTTTAAACAAAGGTATGACAAACAAACGGCCTTTTTATTCTTCACTTTCAAGGTGAATCTCTACTCATTTGAAACTTTTGAATCAAATCAAACGATGACCACTCTCTCTTTTATAGGAAATGTAATATTTTAACCCATGTATGGTAATGGATCTGGCCTCTTACTCGTACAGCAGCACCATGTGTGTGTTAGCCGGTAACACTGAGAACATACTGAGGCCTTACCGTTGCGTTCCCCCCGTTTCTACCAGTGTGTTTGTACAGTTGATAGGTAGGAGCAAAAGACTGCCCCCTGTTGGTTGCCTCCGTGAATTGTCCAGCTGTTGGAGGGTGTAAATGATGAACGTATGAAACAAGGGATTTTATGGTACGTCCTTAAATTAGGCTTGTGTGTATTTCAGATGAGTGTGTACATGTGTGAGTGTAGCATGGCGCATTCATCTATACTAGAGTAGAGTGTGACAGCTGTATGTTATTTAGGGGTTTTATAAAGTATGTCTTCTCCTTTGATTCCATCTTGTTTAGTTTTTTCCCATCTCAGTGTACAAATAAGAAAATATATATCTTTCTTTTTTAAATACTGCTTGTTTCAAATGTAACATAAAGGGCAGCCAGGGAGCGCAGATTGCCGCCATTGCGATACATTGAACAAACTCAAACGTTGACTTTAATTAAATGTATTATGTCAACAAATTTCACATAATTGTATTCGGTTAGTTGAACGCAATAATATTAAGTTGAACCTAATGTTTTTTATTTTAAACTTAATTGTATTGGTTTCAACATGAAATCTGTTGACATAATTCATTTACAGTAGTTAAAGTCCACGTTTCAGTTTTTTTCAGTGTATCCTATAATGTTAATAAAAGTCAAACATGTTGAATGTACTTCCTTGGCCCATGCTACGCTAATTTAGCTAATTTACCCCAGCTTGTAGATTTTATCTTGCTGACAATCGAATAACCAAAAATAGCTTCCTTGGCAGGACTCTTTCAGAAATTCATTAATGATCAATTGAACTCTTTTGCCTTTTTCTCGATTAGAATAAATCCTCACCAATATATGCCGTAGTAACAACTCTATGAACTCTGAAAAACGACTGTCCTGTTCGTCCCATCAATTCCAAACATACTGTATGACAGCTGTCAATCACTCCTCTGGCCAGAATAGCGCTGCTTCAGCCATCCAACAAGAGTGTCACACACAGACAGACACACACACACACATTGTTGGACACTGAGTTTCTAGGTGAGGCTCTGCAGGCCCTGTGCTTTCTTTTATTTGATGTTATCTCGAATGCGTAGGCTAGTGACAGATCTGGGTCTCTCTTGATGTACTGCTTGGCTAGCTGGGGCTGATTCCTGGCCATTACGAGCAGATAACGGATACTTAAAAGGAGTGCAATGGTCTCTGTGAATCAGTGGTGATGAGCTGTCATTCACCTCGATGCCAATGTATCATTCGCCATGGATTTTGCACTAAAATGACTTTAATTACTATTGTTTAGTAGCCATGAACACCCTCTTCTTTATTGTTTCTGTGGTTGTGCATAGTTGGTATATTGCTGCACCTTTGTGTGTGTGTGTGTGTGTGTGTGTGTGTGTGTGTGTGTGTGTGTGTGTGTGTGTGTGTGTGTGTGTGTGTGTGTGTGTGTGTGTGTGTGTGTGTGTGTGTGTGTGTGTGTGTGTGTGTGTGTGTGTGTGTGTGTGTGTGTGTGTGTGTGTGTGTGTGTGTGTGTGTGTGTGTGTGTGTGTGTGTGTGTGTGTGTGTGTGTGTGTGCAGCCGTGTGTGAGCCTTTGTCTGCCTGCTCTGGGATCTCACCGTCAAAGCAGGCTAATATTAGCGAAGACCGGCTCTATCTGGACACAAAGCAGGTGTTAAATGACGATAGCTGCACTGTGTGTGTGTGTGTGTGTGTGTGTGTGTGTGTGTGTGTGTGTGTGTGTGTGTGTGTGTGTGTGTGTGTGTGTGTGTGTGTGTGTGTGTGTGTGTGTGTGTGTGTGTGTGTGTGTGTGTGTGTGTGTGTGTGTGTGTGTGTGTGTGTGTGTGTGTGTGTGTGTGTGTGTGTGTGTGTGTGTGGGTTTTGACCAGGAGATTTTAAAATTGGTGGCATCAGTGTTATTTTCAGGGGACATGCTGTAGATCCAGATGCACACTTTTCGCCGGCAGCTGTATAGAAGTAGAGGAGAAAAAAAAGGCACAATGCACCGTCTGGCAGACAGCAGTCACAGAGGATTGGAGATTATCTCGGCACAGACACAGTCGGTCGATCAGTCAGTCAGTCAGTCAGTCAGTCAGTCAGTCAGGGAGGGAGGGAGGGAGGAAGCAGAAGAAAAGCGAGAGGGCAGTGTGGTCTCAGGGATTTTTCCTTTTTTTCCTTCTCTCCCCTCTCCTCGCCGCTCTGGAGCCCCGTCGCTGATTTGAGCCCAGAACCGGTTGTGTGTCGTTGCTCTCCTTCTCTGGTCCCATCTGTCCCTCCCTCCCCCCATCATCTCTCCTCTTTCTCTCCTTCTCTCTCCTTCTCTCTCTCTAGGAGATTAAATGTAGCCTCTATTAGCCAAAGCACATCATGTAGCAATGTTTCTATGGCCTCTTCCTCACTCTGTCTCCGTCTCTCGCTCCTCTCCTGAAGGGATAGTGTTAATAATGTCGGCAGAGTGTAAGAGAAAAGAGAAAGAAAAGAGAGAGAAGGGAATGGAAAAGTGGATTCTTTTTGGTTTTTCGCTTGCATGCAGAAGAGAACAGAGGATTTGTTTTATGGGTGGAAAACGGACAACGGATAGGTGGAAAAAACACGGAAAGGAGGACTACTTTCTGTCAATCCTCCCTCCCTCTTTCTCTCCCCTCTCTCTGAAAGTGGGCCTCTGGCTGTAAACAATTACAGCCAGAAGCAAATTAATGGATGATTTTTTAATTGGAAAAAGAAAACTGCTTCTTTTCCTCCACGCCGTCAACACGGGAAGGCCAAAAGAAAAGAGAGCCTGAAGGGGGAAAAGAGAAAGATTGAGAGAAAGAGGTGGAGTGCTAATATTGGGGAGAAGAAGAAGAGGAGGAGGGAGGGGGGGGGGGGCCTTATGGTTTTTTCCTGTCTTCCCTCCTTTTCCAGATTGAAAGAGAGAGAATACAATGCGAGGGAGAAAGGGGCGAGGAAGGGAGAAAGCGGAGCGAGACAAGAGATCAGCGGGCACATTTTGTTTTGTCCTTTAACTTGTGAGAGAGAGAGAGAGAAAGAGTGTGTGTGCATGAAAGTGTGTGTGTGACCACTTTCTTTTCCTCGTTAACCTGTCTTGGACCTGCAGGTCTGGGTAAAAAAAAAAAGTAAGTAGAGACTCGGGCGAAAGGAAAAGAGTGTGACACATTTTTGCAATCCATGCAATACTTGCAAGTGTGTGAGAGCCACCCCCCCCCCACCCCTCTCCGGTGAGGCAGCATACTGGTATGTATGCTTGACTGGCACTGTGGCTCCGGCTGCAAGCACTGATTCCATAGCTCGATGCTCGCTCTTTTATTTGATCTCTTCCTCCCTTTCTCTATCACTCACCCGTTCACTCGGTCTCACTCTCTCACCCCCCCACCCCTCTTCTTGTGGTCTACCTGTATTATCCAACCTTTAACTATCAATTCCTTTCAGCATTTCATTCTCTGGGAAGAGGCATCATGTCACCGACTCTCTCGCGACTTGCCTCCCCAGACTGCTCACTCTCGCTCTTTTTGTGTGTGTGTGTGTGTGTGTGTGTGCGCGTGTGCGTGTGTGTGTAAAGGAGAGCAACGAGATAGAGGCAAAGAGAGCTTGCACATGGTTCATTCCGGCTCGGTCCTACCACCCATCCTCATGCCTCTTCTCCTCGTCTCCGTCAGTCTCTCTCTTGCAGTGGTTTTTGTCACCTGACTTTGAGCGGTTCTCCGGACGTCTTGCTTGTGTTTCTTTTTTTGTAAAAAACACAAAATTCTTCCTCTGAACATCTGGAGGCGCGCTGTAAGTAAAACATCTGAGCTTTCTCTTTCTCTCTCTGTCTCTTTTTCCTCCTCTCCCGAGCAGGAAGCGTGATAGGAGAACAACGGGCAAAGGGGGCATCCTGGATCCGAAGGGGAGGGTGAGTCGATACCAACAAATTCTCTTCCTCCCCACTTCCCTCTCAGCTCCCCATCTGTTTCCTAAGCTTTAGACCACCATGGTGGCACGAGGGAGCGCGGAGCTTTGTGACTGGGCTCGTCTTTTCTCCGGACAGCCTCTCCGGAAGATTTAGAAAACCGCGCTTGAAGGGGGATTTGCGCTATTGATGAAAAGCATGCATTGAATAATTGTATTAATGGTTACAAAATGTCACAGTCGGATGCAAGTCATCATGTCCGGGGGTTTATTGGCGCTGTGCGGTCCCCGCTTCAGCTTTCAATGCTTTAATCAATGCACCTTGCAGGGGTTTTGTCTCGTAACAATGATTAGCAATCATAGCGCTTTGGATTTTCCCTACAACGGCGGAAAATCTTTAGGCACAATGTACAGCAGCAGGCGCTCTACCTGATGGCAGGAAGCTTTTTTCAAAGTGCTGTATTGTTCAGCTGAGATGGGGGAGGGGGCAGGAGAGAAACAGAGAGGGTGAGAAAGAGTTGGGGGGAGGTTGGCTAATGTTGTGTCTGGCTGAGGCTTGCACTAGTTGTATGTTCACAAATACACATGGGGACAATGGTACTAGATAGCAATGAGCATGCTCAATTTATGCATAGACCTTGCGAGTGTGTGTTGGATCCAAAGCTGCAGGCAGAGATGCTCAGACGCTCCGAGTCCTGAGTTGACTCAGAGAAGAGGGCAGGACATGGAACCTCTCCTGTTCAAGACCAGGATCGTCATGTTTGAAGAACCATTTTGGCAGAAGACACAATCCAGAGGGAGCTGCCATGCGGGCAGGTGGCGGAGCCCGTATGGAGATGTATCTCTCTCCGTCCCTGAGACCCTAACTTGTGACGTTGTGTTTTCATGTCCACGGGTTAGGCTCTCGGGAGCTGAGGGGGATGCACAGGCAGCACTATCTCCCCCGCGTTCCTGCCTCGAACAATGGCATTCAGAAGGGGGACAGGCCACGGCGTAGTGGTGGCGCTTAGGCGTGAGCACGGCATGCTCACCATGGCACAGTTCTCAGTCCGGCTAACACCCTGCTCTACAGTGTGTTGCGTGTCACCCGTTCCGTCGGCTGCACCATCACACATCAGGAAGTAGAGATGGAGTGGACACTACAGACGGACTGGTGTGCTGGTGACATCTCTGCTGTTTTAAGATGCATGTGACAAAGTTAAGGCAGGCTGAGCGTAGGCATTTAGATGGATGACAGGAAGCGATCATGTTTTAGCAACAGAGGCCTCATTGTGTCAGGACTGCCCATTGAAGTGAGGGCTACACTAATGAGTGGCCTCTGCCTAAGTAAAACCGTTACATAGCAGTACGTCAGTAATACCAACCTTCAACATGATGATCCTTGTTTTCTCACATATAGCAATTGTGTTGTTTTCCCTAATGTAGCATTTTCATTAGATTTCACAAAAGTAAGACACACAGATTACTTCTTTTGAACGAAAGGCATTGATGTTACATGGCCACACTTATGTTTTAGATCACTGCACTTTTAGCATAACAATCAGCAAAGTTAGCTTCAGGTAGAATGCTAACTGAATACCATGCTAATGCTTGTTAGCATCCTTAGCCACTTGAAACAACAAGAAAAGCTGTTCCTGGTAAAGTAATAGCTTAACAGCTGGTTAGCATTCCAGCTGAGGAGAGATACTGGTGATGCTGCTGTGATAGCATTAACCTCTTCATTAACTACGGTTAGGTAAGGAAGCATCTGTCGGGGTGATAGCTCTTTGTTTCTCCAGCGGGCCTGGCTGCCTGTGTGTGTGTGTGTGTGTGTGTGTGCCGTACTGACATGAGAGCAGCACAGAGTAATGTTGAGAGCGTAACCATGACAGCTCTGTACATTATGTGCCTGACCTCAGCGAACCCTCAGCGATTTCGAAGCTCACTCACTTATGCTAATACAAATGTAAAGGTGTCAGTATCAACACACTCACAGGGCAGCTAGTTCTGTCCCCTGGGAATAATATGTGGCATGATTCATATGTTAATCTCTTCTCAACAACCAGAGTGGTTGCAGAGTGGTAACTCGTTTGTAGACGATAGTAACAAGAATCCCACAACAATTCAGTTGCTCATAGTAGCCACGTAGCACATGGCGGCTCTCCGCTGCACGTGTCCATTTTCTTTTCAGCAATGACTTTATTTTCTCCTCTAACTGCTTGTTGAAAGGTTAACCATGTGGTCCTCCGTGCAGCTTGCTCTCAGGGGCGATTACTCTCACAGAGATCCATGTGCAGCATATTTAGTTTTTAACAGTTGTTACTTGACAGCATGACTCGTCGATATGTGACTCGGGCCATCACAACGTTGCTAATATGTGTTTGTAATGGGGAGTAGCGTGCATATTGACGATAGCTCATCTTCACGGACGATTCCCTTCATTACAATGAGTGCTGAACTCCATGAACTTGAAGATCCACATGTTAGGAAGTGGAAATGGTGCTGGGTGCTTTGCTGATGTCTGCAGCAAGGTACTTCATTGATGAAACATATATGTGTGTGTTGTTGTTACATTATGTTAAGTTAGATGCTTGAATTCAAAGATAGCATTTCTTCCCTTGTGTGCAACACGTGTGACGATGAGGCTTCATTTATTCATCATTTCCACATCACAGTTTAGCTCCTGGCCTTGAAAAGTATATTTCCCCTAAAGTCCCATTGTTTCCACGACCAACAGTTGGACAAGATATGGTAATGTCCTTCACAATAAGGGTTCATAATGTCTCAGTTTTTCAACCGTGTATATTTCCGGAAATGCTTCTGTCTGTCCTTGCAAATGAACTAATATGGATTTGAACGTGAACCCCCTCGTCCCTGCTAATCCTCTTGTTTAGCTTCTCTCTTATGTAACATCTCTGTCAGCCCTGTTTCCTTCTTCTTGCACCATTTCTCCATTTGTATTTGTTCAGTTCGGCGAGCAAGCACTAACCTGGAGCGAGTTAGTGTCTAGCCTAACTGGGAAGGGGCTGCAGGCTTGCCCTCCATTGTTCGGCTGCACCACAGACTGTCTGTACACTCTGTCCCCATGGCCGAGGCAAACGGATCGACAGCGGTTTCATCGCCCCAATGTTTGGTTATTTTCCTTACATAAAAGGATATGGGCTAATCAGTATTGTCAACACATGACAGAGATAATGCAGTTTGCATCTGGAATACCTGTGTGCTGAAATCTGATCTCATCGAGCATTTAAGACAGAATTCATTACAATGTTAATCTTATTATTGGATTGCGATGCCACTCTTGGGGAACCTTCTACCCAGCAGCTGCAGGTGTGTCAGTAAAACCATCAATGACACCTGACTAAGATCCTGCACCAAAAAGTCCAAGAGATCGACAAGTCTAGATGTCAGTTTAGTATCCCACAATTGTCTTATAGCAACATTTTAAGACATCAGCTATTCTGGTAATAATGCATTCCAATGGCCAGCAGGCAGCAGTTGATTGAAGATGAAAAGGCTTTATTGTCATATTCACAATAGCTACAGTGTGGATATCGCAATGGAAATCTTAAGTCCCAGGCTCCTCCAACAATGCAACATAATATGAGTAAGGCCTAAAACCATAAAACAAATAATGGTGCAAGAAGGAACCGAGTACAATTTTAATATTGCAAGTGTATCTTTCAAGACCAATGTGCAGATGAAGTAAACTCTGGATGTAAAAAAGGAATGTTGCAGAGAATGTTGTAAGTCAACGTTAACGTGGACTTTTTAAAATGCAGCAGACAAGGCCGTTTAGTGCATTCAATTGTGTGTGGAGGGTATGTGTGATGGGTTGCTGCAGGGTTACGCCCAAAGCGCCTCAGGAAAATGTTCTAGCAATCGGCCCTTTTGGACAAATAAAGGTTAAATTATTGATCGGAGAGATTGATTGCCACGCCGAGGAAAAGCATAGAACGAGGAGACAGACGGTTGGCGATAAACCCAGCGCCTCTTTGTGAGAGCAGGGGAGGTTTCTCTCACTTTACAGTCCCCATTCTGCAGTTCTTTTCTGCCACTCCCTTCAACACAGCGCCTCGGCTCAGCTGCAGGCGGACGCAGCGCACTCATCACTAATCAGAGCTGGTCAGCATGTGTGTGTTTGGGTGTGTGTGTGTGTGTGTGTGTGTGTGTGTGTGTGTGTGTGTGTGTGTGTGTGTGTGTGTGTGTGTGTGTGTGTGTGTGTGTGTGTGTGTGTGTGTGTGTGTGTGTGTGTGTGTGTGTGTGTGTGTGTGTGTGTGTGTGTGTGTGTGTGTGTGGTAGTTCTTCCCACTGCAGAGGGGTTCTACCACTCTTCTCTGTCGGTGAAACAAGATGGCGTCCCAGCTCCACGTGTGCCCTCAAGTGCTGCTTAATGCCCATTACCTATGGCACCGGGAAGACATCAGTACACCTCGGGGCGTATTTAGTGCCACAAGGCGGAAATTGCTGTGGCACTTCTCAGTACTGTAGCTTAGCACACTAACAAGACTCAGGATTTGGTGCCGATCCAGTGCTTTCATTGTTTTTCTTCCCTATGTGTTTTAGCTGCCAACACTTCCCGCAATCTGGGTTGATTTAAACATGGTTTGTCTGTGTGTGTGTGTGTGTGTGTGTGTGTGTGTGTGTGTGTGTGTGTGTGTGTGTGTGTGTGTGTGTGTGTGTGTGTGTGTGTGTGTGTGTGTGTGTGTGTGTGTGTGTGTGTGTGTGTGTGTGTGTGTGTGTGTGTGTGTGTGTGTGTGTGTGTGTGTGTGTGTGTGTGTCCTTCATGGCTTAGGGTTAGGCCAGTTTAAAGGAGATTTGGGATTGTGCGCACAGCCACATCACACCAGCAGATTAAACGGATTATACATCAACATTATTAATCTGAGAGAACCTGATGTCACCAACGATGTGTCAGCATTCACACACACACACACACACACACACACACACACACACACACACACACACACACACACACACACACACACACACACACACACACACACACACACACACACACACATTCCCTTTGTCTCTACCTAATAGAAACCAAGGTGGTAGTGTCTGCAGGCTGAGGTTTAGCCGACTCCCCGTCAGTGTGTTGTCCCGCTCCAGGTCATGTTGGATTTAAAGACATGCTGGAAATCCCCAGATGAATCAACATTTAACCCTTTCTTGCCCAAAGCCAAATCAAAGCTGTAAATGCTTTTTTGGGATGTTTGAAGGAGAAGCTTAGGCATGCTGGCTGCGGTTAACATTCTGGATAATTTTCCGCTTCAACAGCTTTGGTTAATCGCTAACAAAAAAATGTGTTTGTAGCCCTACTTTTGTTAGCTTCAAATTTGATAATATTGAGTTGATGGAACAAATGCAACATAATGGCAGCAGTAGTATTTAACTTGAAGCTTCAGACATTGAAAGGACCACAAGCAGCAAAAGACAAGTAATACTTGTTGCATGCACTTTTGAATACCATACTGCATACGTACATATTGCAATCTGAGAAACACTTTACTTTCAACAAATGTGCAATTTTTGTGTTGATTTGAAGTACTTTGTCTTGTCATTTCTTTAATCAATTTGTTGTCATTTGATACTGTGTTTCAGCTTCCATTCTTTACATGTAACCTGTCAAGTCCAGTTATGTATTGTGTATTGTCATCTTGTTGACCATGATGCCTTGTTCAGATTATAAATGCTAAATTGTATATGTTTTCTGCATCAGTGTAATTAACATATCCCATGCATATTTTATTTTGATGTAAAAAGAGCATCTATTTAATAAATTACTTTTCACATTTATGGTTTCTATGCATGATTACTTATCAATAAATGAAGGTATTAATGCACATCACAAATATATAACACAAATACATTTCCAGTGTGGAGACAGAGATCATGACCGGAGCTGAAGGGGATTGCAACCCCCACTATTTAATGAAGAATTGGAAATTAATTGATATGTTATACATTTATCGTCTAAAGATCATGTAGTGCACTTTGTGTGATTTAGAAAATGACATTACAGGACTTGGAGTAGTTAAGGTTTTTATTCTACATTATTTATATTCCGTAAGCAGTTGCATGCTTTATGAGAATCATGACTGAATATGATAATGCAAAGCAACATTACAATGATAAGCCAATGTTTTCCCTTTCAATACATAGTTGTATTATGTGAGAGCAGTGTTCTCTTCAGAAGTCAGCCATTGAAATAGAGAAGTCTTACAGTTGTGTCTAAATAAATGTAATTCCACATGATTTTCAACTGTCATGCTTATTATTAGAAGCTCTCAATGAGTTGTCAGACTCTTCTAAACAGACGTGTCATCTGACATGTTTCATATTTTGTCTTTGGAGTTCTTTTTATTACTTAAGACCTTCAACAAGACGATTCTTTGGCTTGATTCTTTCCCTTTTCCCCCCCGCAGAGCTGCCAAGACATATTGCAAGATCCTGACCCTAAAGACATCGGACAGTTAATGGACCAAAACAACTAAATAGTTGACAAGCAGTAGTCAGTATGCTCTCAGTAATTACTCGATGAGCTCTGAAATGTGGCGCATGCATTTGTGTAAAATAAATGTGTTACAATACCACAGTAGTACATTATATTAATGTCTGTCAAAGTAATTATACCTACAGTAAATATTTAACATGTAATACTATTATTGGTTTTATTTGAAGTATGCAGATATTCATAAATGTCATCAAAACCCACCATTATATTTAATCGCTTTTCATGTGTTTACTCATTTCCTCAACCAGATAGTAAATGCAAAAATAAAAAAAATAGTACTATTTTTTCGGTAACATTAGCATGCTAATGTTCTGTACATGCTGTATTTGCTGCACTTTCTGAAACAGCTGCTAAACAATTTTGTCTTTCTTTCTCTTACAGCCTTTGACACGAGGTCAGGACATGTTGCTACATGAAAACCTGACTGAAGCAATCTTCAACTGCCCATACGAGATACTAAGTTGTACAAAGTCTTGTATTACAAAATAATGTATATTTGATGCTAATAAAACATTTTGTGAAAATATCCTCCTTTTGTATTTTTCCTAGAAATGCACCATTCTAAAATGTTATCATTCCTAGCATGTTAGTATATTAGTACTTGCCATCCATTCACTATGCTAATTGATTTCAAGGTTTATGCTAATGAATGAATGCTGTGTACCCAAATAGCTGACTCCATGCTAGCTCCTCAGCACAAGGTAATGATATTGTGCCCCATGCTAATACTTTAGGATGTTGGTGAATGTACTGCTAACACGTAAGCATACTCTGTACTAAATGATGTAGATAGTAGCACTTTAGCTTCCTCTATGCTAATTGCAAATGAGCTCCATGCTAACTTTGAAGCATATAGCATACAAGAGAAAGTAGGCCTCACTTGACACAATATGTTGATAGTGTATTACAAGACAACATTATATTGTCCACTATACTGAGAGACACTGCCTCATTCTAACATATTAGCATACACAGTAGGTAGCTTCTTTTTAACCTTCTAGCCTATAACATGCTACATTATGTTTTTGTTAAATAGCACACTAATATATTCATTTGTCTGAGTTACATGTTATCACTTAAAGTAAGACCCTCATCATGCTAAGAGATAGAAGAAACTATGACCCTCACATGTTTGAAGATCCTGCAGACTATCAACCGATGGCTTTCATTCCAGTTGTTCAACTTTGTTGGTGTCCTTAAGCCTGCTGCTCTACCTCAGTGATTCACCACATGTACAGGAATAACTTTCAACACCCAAAACGTTTATTGCCTGGACTTGTTCTAGCCAGATTTTGGTTTTTCATTGGTGTGAACAATTGGAACCGGCACATTGGCTACTGCAGGGCTGACACGAGAGTACGGTTAGAAACTGCAACATTAGATTTTCCTCCGAGCACAACAGAGTTGTTTTGTGTTCAAGGCAATTCGAGCTAATGCAAATTTGAAAGCTGTTACTTTTATTCAGATTTTTCCACATATTATGTAAAATCATTATTAAAGAAAGAAAACCTTTATTGCAAAACATTGATCTATTTTATGTTTAATTTTTATATTACTACAAAGCTTTTCTTCAAAAAAATACGAATATATATTTGGCTAAATAGATGTGCAGTAGATGATGGGGAAGAAAACTACATATAAATGGACCCCATTGTTTAGATGGGAATTGTATGCAATACTCTTCCCATATTCTTCCCAAGTAAATCTCAGAGGTGTTTGTGTGTAAAAGTCTTTTTGGATTCAGGCAAATTAGTTATGTATGTTGAAGTCCTTGGTAAGCAACGGATAGATTTAAGATATTCATGTTTTTTTGTAAAAGGAAAATAAAATGAAATGTTATTTGTTTATTTGTGGTAACAAGGTTATTTTGTAATTTTAGTCACATACAAATTCTTAAATGGATGACGTTTTTCTTAAACCTTATTTGATTATTATCACTGTGCAATTTAGATGCCAGACATGTAAACACCTACATTTTAAACTGCAAATAACAAATGTGTGTTTCGGGGATTTTTTTTAATGTTCTAAATGAATGTCTTTGTTTTACAAGTAACAGATACTGATGCCTTTTAAGTGCTGTGTTTTGCCCATTTATTAACCAATGATAACATGGAGCTCCAGATTCAATTTACATCACAAATAACTTTTGTTAATGCTCATAATTAACAGGTAAGTGCATCAATGGTTTATTAATATATTCATTATATGTCATCATGTTTATCTGTCATTTAAATTACATTCTCAGTTACAAACAGGGGAAATGATTCTCATTATTACTACAGAAATCAGTGCAGTTATTATGTTATGACTTGAACTCTTTTTTTTAAGCTGACATTTAGATTTTCAAACCCTCTCACCTCAACATGACTTCCTCTTATCTCGTGAGCTGACTCAGTGTGTGGTTGCCATTGATCACTGCAGTAAATAATCAGCACAATGGTTATTTACAGCCTAAGAAAACAACATGATATATTAATGCCTATTTTACAGATATTAGTTGCAATCACAGAATTTGAAGATGTCTTAATTTCCAAGGTTTTTACAAAGGAGATTGATCAAATACCGACAGCCTCTCATCCAATGTATTTGTAATGATTATGTGACAATTAGGATCATTACAACATCTGATTCTGATACGAAAAGATGTCCTCAAGATTAAATCTGTGAAAAATGTAGACAATGATTGTTGGAACAGAGATGTAAGGGCATGGCGGCGTACAGCGGCAGCACAAAGCTGAATCCATCCCATTCGACATGAATTTGTTGCACTCATTCGCTGTCTATCTCTCCCTCTTCCCTTCATCTCTCGCTCGATCGGGCTGTAAATCCATGCTGAGATTTGGCTCAAACAAACTGGAGCTCTCTGCAGTCGAAAGTAGGCCAAAAGCCATCCGAGGACATGGCTGAGAGAGGGAAGGATGGAGAGAAACAGGGAGGAGGGCAGGACGACTGAAATAAACTGATTGGAGGACTACAAAAAGACAGGATGTTATTTTCATTTCCAACTTTAAATATTCTCGTTATCCTTTGATTGTTTTGCAACTCATCTTTGAGATTACACAACACATTTAACGGTCTTATTGATACGTGTTTGTTAGGGCAGGTGCTTCAATGTTTTTCTTTTTTGACTTTTCAATATACAGCCACATTGGGACAATGATACAGTATGAAATATATACTTTCTGAACACAAAGCAATACTGAAGACACTTTTTGGGTATTTATGCATACTTTACTGAAATAAGTTACAATTGCACAATTTTAGGAAATCTTGTTTTCCATTTGTTTCAAATGTGGGAGCAATACAGTATTTTACTGTATTTTTCTATGTTCAAATATAGGTTTCAAATGTTTGCAACTCATCTTTGGCATTACGCAACACATTTAAAGGACTAAAATGCTGCGATGGTGCGATTCTTCAGGACGTATACACTGACATTTTAATACACAGCCACAGTTGGACTATTATATGAAAGACATACATTTTGCACAGGAAGCAATATTGAAGAAATTCCATGACATTTTTCAGGCCCACAATTGTATCCCTGAGCTAAAATATATTCAAATTAAAATGTTTGACTTATATATGCAAACTGCTGAATGTAAGTTTTATATTCAATATTCAGTCCTGATAACTAATTGAGCTATTTACTATTATTGTTATTTATGTTTGTAAGCAAGAATAACAAAGGTTATGGTCACGGTCAGATTAAATACTAGAAGAGTAAAAAAGTGCTTTTACCTAATCAAACTGACAACATGGTAATATCCAAATCAAGCACTTTATTTATGTAAACTTTAAATATATAAAGTAAGTATATGATATCATATAAATTCATGTTTTGCTTCAGAATGGTGTGTTAGAATGACCTCTTTGAATTAAAAGGAAATAAGCTCCTTCATAGCAACATTCAGACTATGGATGTAATGCATATATTTCGAGTGGCAGTAATATTCTTTATATTTAATATGTAGTTCATTAAATTGCTAAACTTATTTTTCATGAAGATGCTTTGTACAGCACTTTCATTAAAGTGTGAAAAATAGCAAAAGTGATTACGTTGTTGTCCAGGGTATGAGAAGAAATGTAAGAATGAAATAAATATTGGTCAATATTACCAATGGATTTCGAGATCTGTATACAGTTTGTGTTAATCTAATAAATGTCAGTACAAAATGTAATTTATTTTTCACATCAGTCTTGACCTTGTGCTTATTCAACTACTGTATCATTTCCTTTTATTTGTTGCATTGACTCCTTTATGTTTTTGTTTTCAATTCAAGCAAAGGACAAAACATTCAATCCAAAAATGTACAAATAGCCACTTATTAAGAACATTGAATGCTTTTCCTAAATGCCAATGCACTTACAATGCAGATCATCAATGGCATACATCTCACAGAATTTGAGACACACACACACATTGCAATTTAATGAGTCGTATCGGACCAGTTTTTCAGGCATTGAAAACTAATATAAATGATTTTAATGTAATTACCTTAATCAAGGTAGTTGATAGTTTCCAAATCTATCAGTAAGCAATTCGAATGTGTAGCCTTAAATATAGAGGTGGCAAAGGGGCAACAGGTCATGGTGGCAAGGACTCCTTGTCTTCGCTAGCAAATCTTTTATCACAACTAGACTACAAGGAAATAGTGCTACTTGGAGATTTTAACTGGAACTGGTTAACTGCAGTGTCAGAGGATTTTAAAAACCTTTGTATCTCTTTGAATGTTACTCAGATTGTGGACAGTCCTACTCGCCCTAACATTAAGTCCCCTAATAAATCCTCCCTAATTGATCTCATTTTAACTAATGCTCCCTATAAATACTTATCTGTGGGAGTATTTGCGAATGATCTGAGTGATCACTGTGTTGTAGCCACAATTAGGGACACTAAGGTCCAGAAGGTTAAACCTCGCATTATCATTAAGAGAGACAAAAAACATTTTGTGGAGCAGGGTTTTGTTCATGATCCGTTTGATTTTGATTGGGGGAAAATCGATCTGTGTGCTGATGTAGAAGCCGCATGGTCTTATTTTTATCTTGGTTTTATGGAGATCATTGATAGACATGCACCCCTGCGTAAATTTAGAGTTAAGGGACGAGACAATCCTTGGTTTTCTGCTGAACTGTCCAGTCTCCTTCATGAGAGAAACAAGGCCTGGGCAAAGACTAGGCAATCAGGCTCAGAGGTAGAATGGCTGCGTTTTAGGCAGCTACGGAATAGCTTCACTTCAAATGTCAAAAGTGCAAAGTCGAAGTACTATTTGTCAGTTACCACAGAAAACCTAAATAATCCTAGGAAATGTTGGAAAGCCATAAAATCGATATCCACCGGTGAGATCCGTAATGAGCTACCTCCGTGCCTTACCACAGCATCTGGCTCTATATCGGACAGGGCTACTATGCTAAATTGCTTTAATGAGCATTTTGTGTCCTGCGCTATGTTTGATTCTGTTTCAGTGGCGGCCGGCCCATAGGGGCGCTAGGGGCGCCGCCCCACCTCTTCCCACATACAAAAAAAAATAAAAAAATATATATTTTAAAAAAAAAAATTAAAAAAATATATATATTTTATATTTTTATTTTTAATGAACAAGGTAAATATCATACAATTGGTATCAGTAAAATGTATAATCTACAATAAAATCTCGTTTAAAATGGTGTTACGATGTCTAAAGTTACTGATAAGTCACTTGTTTCCTGCCTGGCCTTGCCCGTGGCATTAGTTTATCATTACCGGGCGCCGTGCAAGGAGCCCCCGAGCCAAACAGCAGCAACCAGCACGTTGCAAAAGTCTCAATAGTAAACTGTGCCGCCGAAACATAATTTCAGCCAATCAGCGGCGTCAAATATTTTGGTCACGAGGGCGCTCACGTTGGCGCCCACGTTGGCGCCCACGTTGGCGCCCACGTTGGCGCCCACGTTGCTTACGTGCGTTGACGTGAGTTGTTTTTTAGACTCGTGAGTGACCAAGGTGACGCAGTAGTTGGATGAGAATGGCTTCGTGTGCAGGTGGAGTCGCTGGACCTCGGTCCGCACCCAATTCCGTGCAAGAGCTACTCTCCAATCCTTTCGAAAGGAGATGTTTGGGAGATAAACTGTTGCTTAAAGACCTTGGACCGGACCAACCCGATTTGTATATATCGCAGCAAGCTCGTGAAAAAGACAAAACGTATCAACGAGGCTTCTCACGTAGCTGGTACACCAGAAAGGCATGGCTAGCTGGATGCAAACAGGTAAATGCTGTCTTTTGTTTCCCATACTTGCTCTTCAAACAGCCGGGGACAGATATGATCTGTTCAGAAACTAGACAAAAGTTAAACAAGTACAAACCACAGACTGTCTGTGTCATGGAGAATACAGTCGCTAGTTTATTTATGTCTGTGTAGGCCTTTGTTGTGAGTGTGGACGGTCGGAGCATATATAACGTTAGCTTAGCCAAGCTCCATTTAGAAAACACGCATTTTAAAAGGGTGTTTCGCCTGCTGTCTGTCTGCAGACTTGTCAAAGCATTAATTCATGGTTTTTACTAACCGGTATCAGTATGTTGTTAATTCGGCATCATTTTGAAACGTGTATTACAATTAAATCACAGTAAAATATGTTCATCTTGTTGTAGTTGTAGCCCCCTTGCCAGCGATTTTCTCTCTAGTTTAGCATGCTCAGCCCGACTCAGCCTGGTTGTTCCTGGCCCTAGAACCACGATTTTATGGGGCCAGAAAAACGGTGAATTAGGACCCGCTAGCCGGTACTAGGCCAAGTGGAAACGCAACCAAAAATGGGCCCCGCATGGCTCGGCACTGTCTGTGTCATGGCGAATACAGTCGCTGGTTTATTTATGTCTGTAGGCCGTTGTTATGAGTGTGGAGTGAGCATATACAACGTTAGCTTAGCCTGGTCGACCCAATCTCCATTCAGAAAACAAGCATTCTAAAAGGTTTTTCGCCTGCCGTCTGTCTGCAGACTTGTCAAAGCTTTAATTCATGGTTTTTACTAACCGGTATCAGTATGTTGTTACGTCGGCATCATTTAGAAACGTGTATTACAATTTAATCACGGTAAAATATGTTCATTTTGTTGTAGTTGTATATCCCGAGTAGGGCTGAACGATTAATCGATTTTAAATCGAAATCGCGATTTTAAATGATGCGATTAGCAAATCGCAAAGCCTGTGATTTTTTTTAACATATTTTTTTTTTTACAACTTTTTTTTTTTTTTTTTTCCGTGTGTCAGTCATCCACACCAATCAGAAGTGCTGTGCTCCACATGTACCAGCCATTTTTAATCAATCAGAAGCGGCCCATGATAGAAGGTGATAGACAGATTGATCCAATCACCTGCCAAGTGAATTTGAAAGTGCCTGCCCTTTCCAAATGGCTTCCAATGGAGCTTTCCTAGATGGTTTGGTGAAACAAACCATCTGAGTCAGGTTAGTAATGCTCCATCACATGTTTCTATTACGGCCCGTCCACACTACAGCGTCGACAGCGTCGACAGCGTCGAAAACTCCAATCTGCCCATTCACTTTCAATGGGGTGACGTCACGTTGCCTCGCTTTTTCGCCGAACTGAATTGTGGGTAGCAGAGCGGTCCGTCTCCGCCGTCTCCGGCGTCAGAAGTTGAACAATGTTCAACTTCTGACGCCGGAGACGCCGGAGTAGCCAGCGCCAGCCAATCAAATCCCGTTTCTGAAAATCTGACAGCTGAAGCCGTAGCCAATCAAACCGCGTCTAAGCTGGGAGAGATATCCCGCCGTTCATTTCTATATTTCAAAAAAAGTTGGAGGAGAAACTAACTATCGCCGTAGCAATCACCCAGTTTTGTATGACCAGACCCTCTTCACCTACCGGGATACAAACCGGAGGAACCAGGCATGGAGGGAGGTGGCAGAGACAGTGGGTGAAACTGGTAGGTTTTCGCCTGTTTGGGGAGTTTATATATATATTGCTCCCATAAAATCCCCGGGGTTTTTTGCTTTGTATGTCGGGGGCCGGAGATTCATGTGATTGGTTGTTGGTCGTGTTGCTTGAATAAAATCCCCAAGCTCCAGACATGCCCAGCTCCAAGCTTTTTTTGAAGCTGTAGTGTGGACGCTCCGTTACAGTGAATCTTAAACTGAAGCTTGACTTTAAAGCAACCCAACGGAAGTTTCATGTAAGTTTAGTTCTTTCACTCGTAGCTCGGGCTGCGAGGGTGCTAGAGACGGGAGTACGTTCATACGACCTTCCTAGCCGGAGTTATGGTCGCATTTTATAATAAACTTCCGTTGGGTCGCTTAAAAACAAATATCGCAATTCGAATCGCAATCGCAATATTTGTCAGAAAAATTGCAATTCAATTTTTTCCCAAAATCGTGCAGCCCTACTCCCGAGCCAGCGGGTCTTGTTTGAATGATGCGAGTAAACACAGCTGGCAGCCGCGGTGAAACTCGAGCGACTAGAGCGATGCGATAGGAGCGTTTAGAGCGAAGCGAATATTCACATCGCGTCCGGTCTGAACGCAGCATTAAAGCGAGCTCCGCGCTGCACTGGAAACGCGCCATTACATCACCAGAAGTCCTAATTTAAGGGGTCATTTCTCCCAAAAAAAATGTTTTACTCACTATATCAACAGCCCCACTAAAAATATTTTCCAACAGCCGCCACTGTTCTGTTTCTAACTCTGCTTCTGTGAACACCCCAATCCGTGACTCTAAACAATGTGGTATGGAAAACCCTTTCAGTTTTACTCCTTTTACTGTCAATGTTGTTCATGAAGCCTTATCTAAGCTAGATCCTAAGAAACCGACAACGTAGAACCTTTCTTTTTAAAGATAGCTGCAGATGTTATTGCTCTTCCTCTTACTACTCTTTTTAACCTCTCCCTCAGCACAAATGCAATTCCAAAAGTATGGAAGTCAGCTTATGTCGTGCCTTTGCTAATAGGAGGGGAGGCAACTATTTTAAATAACTATAGGCCAATCTCTAAATTGTCAGTTCTGGCGAAGGTGCTCGAACGCCTAGTGAGTGAACAAGTAAAGGAGTTTTTATGTAAAAATTATATCCTGTCCAAACATCAGTCAGGATTCAGAAAGCAACATAGCACCATCACTGCCACAATGAAAGTGGTAAATGATATTACGAGTATTTTAGACAATAAGCAGAGTTGTGCAGCTCTATTTATTAGTGCTGGGGGGAAACGATAATTTTGAAAACGATTAATCGGGCGATTATTTGATCGATTAGTCAACTAATCTAACGATTATTTTTCTGTTGTTCAATTCATAAAAAACGTAATGTAAAAAAAACGTAATGTAAAAAACATAAATTCACGATACTGGGTCTCAGGGGATCTTAATATTTAAGAACCTATTAATGTGTTATACCAGATTAACGGAAATAATCTCAGCTAACTGACGATACAAACCATGTTTACCAAAACAAAACACAAGTCTCATAAGAAGCATCTAAATGACCCCTGAGCGAAAAATGCTAACGGACATTGGCACAGAACTCAAGATAAAAGTACCCTTATTACATATCGTAGCTGCACATACAAGATATCCGATTAAAACTGAGACTCCACAGATTATGTAGGTAAATGCGTACCGTCACTTGTGTCACAAAGCGCATTTGCGTACCGACGTACTTGTGAAGCTTTTCCAGAAGGCGGTTAGATCACCGGACGACAGAGTCGGTCTCCGTGTGCACAGACAGGGCTGCTGTTAACGTCGGTCTGTACAACGGACTTGTGCCAAAACTACGCCAACCGGCTGCGGAGGGAGACTCCCCCCTTCACTGGAGAACTGCGCTAAAACAGCTGATCACAACGTTCACACTTTGTGGTCACGAAGTACTCCACTAGCCCCCCCCCCCTCCCACTAGCCCCCCCCCCCCCCTCCCACTAGCCCCCCCCCCCCCTCTGTCGACTTTCCTGAAGTACTCCCCAGTTGATAGAAATCAAAACGTAATGAATTAAGACCCCACGGTTTGATGATTGATAGGTGTGTGGGTCGTCTTTCATTTTGACACGCAGACATTTTTTATAATAAACATAGTGTATGTTAAATTAATATATCCGCCTTCTTTCATTTATCTTTCCATTCCCACAACAATATACATAAATAAATGGCATATTTTGGACATAGTTCGAATGGTGATTAATCATGATTAATTAATTTTTAAGCTGTGATTAATCTGATTAAAAATTGTAATTGTTTGACAGCTCTAGTTGATTTATAAAGCTTTGTTGGGTAAACTCCCGTATTATATCTGCTCTCTGATAACACAGAGTTGCAAGCAGCTATTGTCTGAGGTCACATGATGTAGTCTTGTTAGATGTGCCAAGAGCAAGGACTGTCTTAGGTAAGACAGCTTTTATGTGCGCAGCTCCACTTGCTTGGAACAATCTTCAGCAAGAATTGAAACTGAGCAATCTCATTCCTCTGCATGTTTTTAAAGCTAGGCTAAATTAAATGCTTGTTGATACTATGGGTACTTGTAAATGTCTATAACTATGTATCCTGTAAATATAATGTATAATGTCCTTTATTGTTTTATGTTTCATGTGGAACCTATATGCTGCAGGTCTCCTTTGGAAAAGAGATATATGATCTCAATGGGACCAATCTCGTTAAATAAAGGTTTGAAATTAAATTAAATGAAGGTCAATCAACACAGACTTTTTGTCCAACTTTGGTGAACTCTGACGTGCAAAGTTTTAACTAAGCTGTGTAAGCCATACTTGCAAAGTTTCACATGAAGGAACTGAAGAAAAAATAAAGGAAACATGTTTCACCTTGTGAGTCTGTGTGTGTCATCATGGCAGAAATGTACTTCTAATACCTGCGGGAACTAAGAAGCAGTTTATTTGTATTTTCGTAAAGGTCTTTAAGTCTTGGTCTTATATTTATATTATAAGGTATATTTTTGTCGATCTGTTCCGTCACAGTGATAGTGGCTCAACCATGAAAGATGCAGTTAAATGATGCAGATGTGCAGTTGAGACCTTTTTGAAAATAAAGTTTGTGATCTCAGAACTCCTCTGGCCTGCAACGTGGGGATTCCTGTCGAAAGGTCATCTCTCATTTATAATCTGTTGTCAAGGTTGGTTTAGGAATAGGTCTGTTACAATCAGTTACCTTTAAAAGAATGTCATCAGAAACCTGATCTGGGTGTCAACGTATACTGTACAAGTAATGTAATCTGCTCCTTTTACAACAAACAAATGCTCTGTTTAGTTTTTTTCCATCATTGTTATCCTGCTAGTAATCCTCAATATGTAGAAATGTAACTGATTACACCTTCTTCTTTTTTTAACTGTAAGGGTATACAGTTACTTTTTTTGTATTCTGATTGCCAGTGACGAGCCGTGACTTTTATACCTAGGCCCTCTGACCCCCCCCCCTTCCCTCGAAAAAAAAGAAGAGATATTACGTCTCAACGTATACTTCAGCGGAATATCAAAACAGCGGCCCGGGGTGCAAAACGCATCAATGACAGCGACCCTCTACCACACAAAACAACACCATTTATATAAACACCTATCATGACAGGGCACCCACAGCCAAGTAACAATTACAAATGAATTAAGTCGGCACAGCGGCCCACATTGAAAATGACTTAGGCCTACCTTTGATGATCAAATCACTTAAACACAAAGTCCATCCTCCTGTCCTTTTGGATGAAGCACAGCTGATCCTTTGCCACTCCAGGTTATCATTGTAACTCAATCTTGAAAATGACTCGGTTAATAATTTCGCAACGATGTCATCACTATCACTGAGTCACTGACATGTGCCAGCCATCATGAACGAACTTATGCTAATTATAAATATATCGATCATAAATCTATCGATTAGATTTATGATTCGAAAATAACAAAAGTAGGGTAGACATGTGGATATTATCCGGCTGAACAAAACGTGCATTTATCTGACAGGTTTGTTTTCCACAGACCTTATTTCCAGCTATTTTCCAAAATCCTATGGAGAAATCCCATTGCTTTCTGTCGAGGGAATCCGAGCGCAGCTTACTTCCGGGTTTTAGGATGCGTGACTGCTCCACTTGCATAGACCTCACAGCGGGCGGAACTTGTCATAAAGTCCGCGAAAATAAATCCCGCCCATTTAGAGGGAAGATATGATTGGTCAATTGTACTGTCATTTGACATTACTCTCTCATTGAGTTACTGTAGCTGGCCCTCTGTGAATGTAGAGAGGACCAACAAGCTCTCCCGTCTTCATATAACTCGCAGAGACGGCATTTAACCCTTCACATTCCAACAGAAACTGAACAAGCAGATTCGAAGGATTTATTTCTTTGGAAATATTATTTTAAATACAATTAAATCAAGTTATTTTGGTAAAACTAATGAAAAATGTAACAACAAAAAAATATAAAAAATAATATATAATTTTTTTAACGTTTTCAAATATTATTTTTTTGAATATTTTAGGCCCTCACAGAGGCCTAGAGGGCCCTGACGGCTCGCCACTGCTGATTGCATAATATTGTTGCATGCATGCAATCCATTTCTCCCCAAGCCATTCTGTTTTAACCGTTCATATTTATTTATATAGGTAGATCAGGTTCTGTGAAGCAGCCAGGCTGATGTTTAACCCTTGCTGCCTATTCATGGCATACATGTGGGGCCAGAAAGTGTAACATGTAGGCCACATAGGGTTAGTTATAAGCAGAGTTGGGTGTAACGCGTTACTGTAATAATATTATTATTGTCGGTAACGGAGTAGTGTAATGCGCTACTTTTATAATTCAGTAATCACACTACAGTTACTAACATTGCCCCGACAGGTGTTACTTGGGGGGTTTCCGCCGCAGGTTTATATGTACGTAATCTGCGCAATTTGCGCATCCACATCTCCACGTGCAGTGCTGCATAAACATGGCTGAGTCAGCGATAACGTTCGAGGGGTGGAGGTATGCCCATTATTTTGAGTTCGTCCGAAGAATAGACAGGAATGTGACGGTGAGGTGCAAACTGTGTCCAGGTCAGAAGCTGTTATCCACTGCTGTAAACACCACGTCAAACCTCAACACACACCTGCAAAGAACACATGCTAAGGTGGAGCTAATAGCTAAGCACCCCCGAACCCAGAGTGAGGATGTTGTGAGTGCACCGCCGCCGACTCCGAAGCAGCAAAAATTAGAATTTGGAGGACCGGTAACTAAAGCAGAGATGGACAGGACAGGCTTGTAACATCCTTCATAGTAGAGGAAATGTTGCCCATTTGCACAGTGGAGAGTGGAATCACCATCGTTCAGAGATACACTGCGCAAAATACAGATAGCAGGAGACAGAGGACAGCCATGGTCAGATAGGAAAACATTCAGGAGCTATCTGGATCAGTCTATGCGACAAAGGAAACTGAACTAAAGAGAACATTTGAAACTTTAGCAGTCTGTGTGATCTGCCTGTAGGGAGGGGCGGGCCGGCCCTGCAAGTAAAGTAACGAGTTACTTTATGTAGAGAGTAACAAAGTAGTGTAATATATTACTTGCCCTCAGCCCTGTGGAGGAAACATCGAGAGTTTATTCCACCGCTGGTCTCTCCAAAGGTCATATCTGAATGACGTCCATCTCACTTCATATCAGGATTCATTTCACCTTCTCTTCTGTTTCTCCTTCTCTTCCCTCTGGCTTTCAGAGTAGTTGCAGGGGCTCTTCTGGATGTTAAAAACTGCTTTCACTGCAGCCAGTTCCTGCTGTAATGAAACTGTAATAATGCCCATTCACTGCTGCCAGAACAAACCCATTGACCTGGAGGTAGTGAAGGCATGGAGAACCGTTCCTCCAGCGCCGATGGGGGCACCGGAGAGGCTCCATTTGGAGCGTGCTCTGGGAAGGCCCCCAAATACTGATCCAAAGGGCGGGAGATGGAGAGATACACAGGACAGGAGAGGAAAACAAGACACACATATTTCCATTTCAACCCAAATACCACCCACCTTTTCATATCTCATTTCTCATCCACCACCCCCACCCATCCTCTCCACATTTCTCTTTTTTCTGCACAGCTCTCCAACGCTACATCTCCAGCATACCACGTTTATATGTGTACACATGGATTTGCGTGTGTTTATTTTGCTCATGCTGAACTATGTGAGCGGCGGTAAGCAGTTAAGTGCGGGAGCGATATTTTCCATGTACTTTCCAAGGACAGGACTATCTATTTCAAATTGGAATAGCTGCTTCCTGTTCCATAATCATTTCCACCTTGTCCTTGGCCACAGAAACAGTTTCTCTGTTCTACTGTACGCAGATATTTTCTTTAGTTTAACAGTATGCATTGTACAGTAACCCTGCTACTGTACATGGAGATATTCCACTCATTCAGAAAGCTGATAAAAACAACTCAACATAATTGGACCTTTCCTCTGCTACTCCTAATACAGCATTACACAGTTTGTTAAGTAGGTTGGTGAGTGCGTGTGTGTGTGTGTGTGCGTGCGTGCGTGTGTGTGTGTGTGTGTGTGTGTGTGTGTGTGTGTGTGTGTGTGTGTGTGTGTGTGTGTGTGTGTGTGTGTGTGTGTGTTCATGTGTCTTTCTAGGATTCTGATTTTCATAAAACATGGAGGAAGGGTGTAGCAAGGGCCAAAGAAAATCCCATTAACCTTTGAAGCAAACCAAAATACAGGATACAAAGAAAATAGAAATGTAAATAACATTTTAATCATACTTTTTACTTCACTACATTTAATTTACATATTAAGATTGCAATTGCAAATCGTTTATACAATTGTAATCAGGCTTGGGAAGAAACTGATTACATTTAAATGGATTACAAAAGGTTTAGGGTTAGGGTATTCCCTTACAGTTACAAACAAATATTTTATGGTGAACCGTGTCTATCTTAACTGGACCTGATACAGAAGCCGGATGTGGGCCGGATGAGAATGTCTGGCCTCTGGCGGGCCGGATGTGGCCCGCAGGCCGCCAGTTGATGGTCGTTGATCTAGATCCTCTGTCTGGATCCAGTGAACTACCGGGCCTTCTAGAGCACCCTGGAACCGAGGGAATCTCTGAAAGAATCGCCCATTGGCTACAAATCAATTTCATTTAATTTCAAACCTTTATTTATCCAGAAATGTCCCTTGAGATCATAGAACTCTTTTTCAAGGGAGACCTGCAGCAATTAGGTTCCACATGAAACATAAAACAACATAAAACAATAGAGGATATCATACAACATATTAACAAGTTACATTTATATCCCAATATATGATTGGTTGATCAAACTGTCAGTCTAAATGTACGCTCTCATTCAGTGCAACGGCCAGGGCATTCTATCAAGGATGTAGAATACCTTGTTGAAGGACATTCTACCCAGAGACCCAGAACAAGATCTGATTGGTTGCTTTCTTCTCTAATACAAAACCACTGAAATGCGTAGTGCATGGTCCGAGAAGGACAAACAAATCAACGTAACACTGTCATATTACAGATCAACAACACAGGTACGATTCTCATTTATTCATTTTATATACATTTTATTACATTTTATTTATATAATTAAATCGATTTTTTGTTTGTTTTATCTGAGTGTTCCAGGGTATTCTCTGAATACCCTGAAGGCCCTGACGGTTCGCCACATAATATATAAAAGCTACTCTCAATTTGATAAAAACCCAATTACCTTCGTATTGCCATTGATGTAAAGTACAACTAAGTTTTGTCCATGGGAAATGTAACATCATCGCTATAATCCTTTAAGTCTTTCTTGAAATATAATTGTCTTAAAGGGGCGTCATTGCTCATGTTCAGGTTCATATTTGTACTTTGTGTTTATACTGTGACATTTGTACTGTGACATGTGCTGCAGCTCCTCTTTTCACCCTCTGTCTGAAACCATCGCCATGCAGTCTGCTGATTGGTTAGCTGGCCGGCTCTGGTGTGATTGGTCAACAGCCCCTTATCATGTACAATGTGTCAAAGAGCTTGCCAATAGAAGCGCAAGTGTTACATAGTGATGTCACTTTGACAGTGACTTTAGCCTTTGCAGACCATGTACATGCATGCAAACATATATACCACGACAGGGAAGGGAACAAAGCATAATAGGGCCTCTTTAAGTATTTCTGAAAAGTATACATTGGGTTAAACCAAATTCTAGGGAAGATATACTGAATATATATTATTCAGTATATCTTTTCTCAGAGTATTGGCCTGTATAAACACATATCAGATGGATGCCGCCGTTGTATTTGATGTGAAGGGAGTCAGCTCTCTGTCGGGTTTTACCTCCGTTCATTTGACTTCACACATGGCTCTCTTCTCCCAAAGGTAAACAGGAGGCCTGACCTCTCTGTCCGTCCACTCTCCCTCTTCCTCTCTCTCTGAAGTCACATCCCTTCATAATAAATGACAGTTGAGGATAATAGCCTGCTGTTGCCATAGAAACCAGAAAGCAGATCTTTGCGCTACCGTGTTTTCTCTCCCTCTCTTTCCGCCTCTCTCCCTGCTGGAAAATGACATTTTAATCTGAACTCTGTGGCATCGCTCCGCTCTTTCCCACTCTCCTTTCTCACCCTCTCTTCTCCTCCCTCTGTAAGCCTGCTTGTCTTTCCTTCTCACACCCTCCTTCACTATTTTTCTTTTTCATCTCTCCCCTTTCCTTTCCCTTCTCTCTGCCCCCACGCTGCTTCTTCTCAAAGCCTAATCTGCGCTCGCTGAGCTGCCGAGTGCTACACATGCAGAAAGCAGGGTCACGTCGAGTTTATGCTTGTGTCTGCGAGTTGTTTGCCGCCGTCATATTTGAGGAATGGGGCTGGGTTGAACCACAATGTTTATGACAAAAGTAGAATTGAAAAATGCCTCTCCACCCTTGCAGTCGTTCAAAGCCATCTCCCAATCCTCCAGCTGCCTATGCTATTGTCTTGTGGACACTCCTTCTACTGGTTCCTCCATCCAGAACAGCCTGATGGGGTCCGTGTCACTTTTAAGTTTCAGGGGGAACTTTGAGTGTTCTCTCCAGCAGCACATAATGTATCATCAAAGACAGGATTAAAAGGTTTTTTTCCTTCTCTTCGTCCTTTTTTTATAGAGGAGCAGCTTTGCCTGCTCGAAGATTTAAGCTTATTAGCTTAAAGAGCAGAGGAAGGGAGTTCTCAACTGGTGTATGGCAGACTTCAAAGATGGTTTAATCTGTCAGTACACATGCCCTGTACAGGCTATTTATACTGGGGAGCCATGTTCCTTCCAAATGACTTCCTCTAGCTACCCCACGTAGCTCTGGGTTTTCTGTTTGTCAGGATGTCTAGACATCTGAGATGGCTCTTCCTGCGCGTTAACACCACTTCCCCCGGCTAACAGAGTTTTTTCAGCTGAAAATGATAAAAGTACAATGTGTTTGATGCACGCTGTGTCTTTATATCGAATCGAATAGAAGGGATGAAACCCTCTTTAATGGTCACACATGCAGAGCACACAGCACACTGTGACATTTGTTTTCTGCATTTAACCCATCCTAGTACCAGGAGTCTTGTACTAGGAGCAGTTATTGCACAGCGCCCGGGGAGCAATGGGAGTGGGGGGGTGTCCGGTGCCTTGCTCAAGGGCACCACGGAAGGGCAGGAGGTGAACTGGGACCTCTCCAAGTTGCAGTCCACACTCCATATTTAGGTCTGGTCGGGGACTTGAGCCGGCGACCCTATACGGTTACCCCTACTGACTGAGCCACTGCCGGACAAGGTTGTTGTCAGAAGTGGGAGATAGTAAGATATTGTTTATCTTATTGCTTAACTGCCACGGATATCTGCAGGAGCCAATTGCATAACATTCAATTGAAGCAGCTGTTTTCACACCCCTATTAAACGAAAACCTCTTTCTGAATGTTCATTTCAGTGCTTATTCATTCTATGGTGCATACGATCTACAGGGTTCAACCAAGGCTCTGTATTATCCTGTCAAATCATAAAGACAAAATAATCATTTTCACTTCCCCTATTTGTTCACGATCACCTCAAAGAGCAGATGTCTGCTTGATTGATCATCGTAGATTAGAAACACACTTACATTCAATCCCTATTTATACAAAGCCCTGATTTATCTAAGCTTAGAAGGAAACCTTTAATGATCATTTTCATGATAGATTATGGAGTTTTATTTTGGATTAGCGTTAAGATTCAGGTGCAGAGGATTTCAGGGTTCATATGTGGTTAGGCACAGTGCAATGCAAAAGGATCTTGCCAACATTTCAATGTTCATCAATATTAAATAAAATGTATACTGGATCATTTTAAGTCAATAAACACATCAGTATTAAAGGTCCCATGTCATGGCCATTTCTCCTGATCATAATTCCATTGTTGAGGTCTCGGCTACTAAAATAGATTTAGATTGTTCAATTTTCCAAACTCACATTGGTTTCTCAAACAGCATCTCTGTAAAGTATGTGTATTCTCTCTGTCCTAAACGGCTTGTTGTAGCTCCTGCCCCCCCCCCTCCCTGTGAGCCCAGTGGCCGTCTGCGAGACAGCGAGACACAGCGAAACCCAGCCCGAAACACACACACCCGCAGCCTGGCTGGGAGTTTGTGTGTGTGCCCAGGCTCAGTTCCGCAGTGTCTCACTGTCTCGCCGACCCCACACCAGTGAGCCAGCTCACAGTGTCCCGCTCCTCGCAGCAGCGAGCCTTGCAACGTCCCGCCGAGTGTGTGTGTGTGAGGAAGTCCGCGGATTGGTCCAAACCTTTAAGATAGTAATACTTTTTTCAAATTTGAAGGTGGACAACAATCCTTCCCTTCCATGTTGTTCCCAAAGACCGATATAGGAAGGACATGAAGTACATTATCAGTTTAAATTGTGCAGAATCGGTGTTGTGTGTTTCTTCATGATGCTTTTGTTTCTTCAATATATATTGTGAACGCCTTGGGATCTCCCACAAGAGAAGGATTACCTTGCTCTATGGAAAACTAACGGAAAACTCAGACAAAAGATCAATATTTTGCCCAATTTGTTTTTGTTTTCTTCAATATTTGCGCATGACAAATACAGAATAAAGATTGGGATGGGATTCAATGTGAGCACCGGACTAAATTGTTAGGTGTGAAATTGTCCAATTGTGGACGTAGTTCAAAGGGCTATTGTGATGGCAAATTGATTACTGGTTAAAGAGAATGCTTAATGACAATACATGTAGATGATAACTCTGACATAATATGTTGACAGTCTAGTGGCCTCGGAACAGGAAGTGTGTTGAGATGATACACTCACACACAAATTCCGCTCTGCTGGCTTTGGATAACAATGGTTCCTAAAGATGAATTGTAATGTTTCAAAACTCTCATAATCTAATTGACAGATTGCTTTAAAATGTGCTGCTACATTTAAACCACATTGATCTGAATGACCCCATTGCTAACCCTAACCCTAGTAAATGATTTTCACATCAGAATGAGCCACTCATTTTGGTCGGTATTGGGATGTAATTCCTGTCTATAAATGAGAGAAATAGTGTGACAACGTTGGTAGGAATTTTGCGTTACCGGCGCATGTATGTGCAAGAAAATTGGGTTCTGACTCACAGAGAAACATAGCATTTCTAGAGGTCACAGGGAACCATTAAGTACTGCAATATTTTCCCATTGCTCCCAGAGTAAATCTAAAGTATACTAAATGATGCTTAAGCCTGATATGTGTGGGAATCATCATAACTAAACCAGTGATGATGACTGAGAAACCAATGTAGGGGTGAAGGAAACTAAAAAGAGTCTTTCTTAAGTTCTGAAGCATTTTCAAGTCCTATTCATGTTCTTT
Source organism: Pseudochaenichthys georgianus (assembly GCF_902827115.2). NCBI lineage: Eukaryota > Metazoa > Chordata > Actinopteri > Perciformes > Channichthyidae > Pseudochaenichthys > Pseudochaenichthys georgianus. The sequence continues at coordinate 9,652,783 of NC_047515.1, forward strand.
GTAGGTACACATGAAAACGAAGTATATAAAGGGCTACAGTCATCCGTTATAAGGGTTGTGGTGACTTTCTTTGACCGGAAGGTGCCGTTTCAGGTCGATAGATGCTCGCGGTCTGATATGCTGCATCACCTGGGCCCACAACTACTCAAACAACGACGCACATGTTTTGATAAGTTAGGAGTCACTGAGTCACAGATACTATGGTTTGTATGAGCAACCACTTTTACATTGTCATTTGATACATTGTTTTTATAAAGCTGCAGTAAAGTGGGTATCTATGACATCATTTTCCCACCTGAACATTAATCAGATTCAGATCAGATGGAGAATAAATGAATTAAGTCAAGAAGTCACACTTAAAGACCGCACATCTTATGTTGACCTCGACAAGATAAACACCAAGAAAACAGGCTCCTGGCTGTACTCTATGCATAGGTTATCATTCTCGGAAATCACATATTAGCCCTTTGAATCAATACATAGCGTATGATCTCTCTCGGCAGTACACATCTCATTTCCCTGAAACGCTGTGGGAGGACTCTAACAAGCAGAGGTGCCACACAGTGACTGAGTTGTGCAGGAAGATAGCATATGGTGTCTTGGAATGTGTGAGGCCAGATTTAGCTCCTCTGTATACCTGTTGGCTGCTGGCAGTTGGAGGTGTGGAAAGAGTTCTGCAAGTGCTTTGTTTAACAGAAAGTCTAACGTATTACTCCGGTTTAACCTTTGCCTCTCATCATCTCCTGATTTTCTCCATTAAAGGTTCTTAAAGAGGAAAAACATGGTCGTTATAGATATTATACCAAAAACAGGAGAATGAAGAAGAAAACACCTTCAGAGTCAAAGCCTCAACATTATGATACGGCAAGGTTCAACAGACATTGTATGGGACTTTAAGTCACTTTAAGTATCTGAACAAACAATGGATCATTATCTCCACCATCACTGATACACCAACACGTATATTTTCAAGCTTTTTAAGTAATACTTACCTGAGAAAACAGGCCATATAACGGAAGACTCATTTAGTTTCTTTGAAAAATAAATGAATGAAGTGTTTTCATTATGTAATGATTTAAGTTATAATCTAATCTTGAAGTATCTTTGTAATTACATTTTTTTATCATTTTATATTCCAGCTATTCCTCAAAAAACATGTTTTGGATATCATGCCATTCACATTCTAAATGTACATTATATACATTTTAAGAAATTGTTGTTTTTGTATTTCTACCCCAAGCTTCCATAACTGGGTCAAAAATGACCCGCATGCATTTTCTATGGGATCCTCTGGGAACCTTTGATTCTTATCACCTGTTGCTGTCAGGAATACATTCACTGTCGGACACACAGACTTCATCACAAGTGACACCTCTCAGGAAGATTATTTTACACAGCAAGATCTGATACCTGTCAGTATTATAATAAAAATAATAATAATACATTATATTTGTATAGGGCTTTTCAAGGACTCAACATCGCTTTACAATATAAGGGAAGGTTAGGGTGGGGGGTATAGGACTATCAAACTTGATCAACCGGCATGGATTGATGGGGGGTGGGCTATGAGTAGACAGCGGAGAAGAGATGAGTTTTGAAAAGAGACTGGAATACTGTGAGGGTCTCAGAATAGCGGAGATCTTTGCACCAATATATTAAAAAGTTTTTTTTCAAAATGTAAAAAAAACGTTAAATTGTAATAAATTAAATATAAAATATTTCTAGTGTGAACCAAAATATAATACTAAATATTATACAAGTGATTTTTTTTCTTCACCAAAATGACAAAAAGGGCATAAAAACACATATTATTCTAATACGGGTCCTTTTTGACCCACTTATGGAAGAGTGTAGGGTCCAGTCACTCGGGCATCTGAGGGTTCAGACTTGAGGGGCCAGCATGTTCTTCAGATGGGTTTTTGGTGGTTGAATAGATCTGGAAAATACTTCACCTCAAACCTTTCTGATGTCAGATTGGAAGGAGTTGGCCAACCTTTTTCTATTAGCAACAGACGATCCAATTTCTACACTTAATCACGATGTGATGTAGGAGGTGCAAGGACTTCTGAACTCTCTTGTTTTACAGGACGACGTCTCTGATCATTTTATAACATCATTTACTGCTGACTCCTCAATTATCTTGACTGGCTAATAGGGGCTAAGAACAATGTGATCAACAATTGTTTAAGGTTGGAATATTGTTATCATAAGGCCATTTTTAATTGTAAATGTTTAATCAAACATTAGAATTGTGGCAGATAAATAATATTTTAAGCTTAGTACCCCTTAAATGATCCACCCAGCCTGGGTTGTGTCAGCTGGTAAAAGCCCGAAAAACAGTTGTAATCAATCTCATGAGTAGGTTTTTAAATTTCATTTTACACGTGAAGAAAATTAATTCTATGATCTATTTTCTCCCACATAAGGAACTCAAGCTTTACGAGGGTTAGCGGGTTGGAGTGATGTTTATAGGCGATTAGCGGTAAGTGTTTGGGGGGGGGGGGGGTCATGATTCCGGGTCATACCTCGATTTTCAGTCCTTGTATTTGTCAGATTCCCACTCTGAGACTGAGGTACAGTATTCATAAACAGGATAATACTGTCCATTCAGCACAGTCAGGAGACTATATAGTGGGTCTGCCATATCTGTACCATCACAAAGATACTGAAAATTAAGCGTGTGTGTGTGTGTGTGTGTGTGTGTGTGTGTGTGTGTGTGTGTGTGTGTGTGTGTGTGTGTGTGTGTGTGTGTGTGTGTACGTATACAGAGCCCGGCTGGGAATGCTGTGTGTGGCAATTGGTCTCCTTTGATCTCACCCTCTCCCTTGTCCCATTTCAAAAGAATCCCCAAAGAAGAAAAGTGTGTGTGCTGAAGGGGAAGGGAAAAAAGGTAGGGGGGAGGAAGAAGAGAGAAGGAAGGAAGGGGGGGTGAGTGGGGGATGAGGACCACTGAAGTGTGAAGAGTGTGCAACTTTCTCCCACTGCCTTTCATTGCTCTCTCACTCTAAGAATGCTATTATGTCTGTGCAAAGTGGGAAAAGGAGCATGCTCTCTCTCGCTCGCTCCTTAGATTCTCAGTGTAGGAAGCTGGTTCCCACAGACCGAACAATACGTTAGCCAAGCAGAGCAGCATTGTCTGAGGGGAGGATTTGGTAGAACTGAAACTATATGGCCATACAGGAGCTGCTTATGGCTGCAGGGGACATAGGAGCCCTATAGTACAGACGGAGGCCCAACCGATATAGCTTTCACAAAGACAGCTCTAAATCCACATGAGGACACTAACAGAGTTCTGACCAAAGCACAAATTATACAAGTAAGTCCGTTTAAAGCTACAAACTAAAGGGAAGACAGAAAGCATGGAGTATTTGAGTATTTGCTTAAATTCTACACCCATTATTAATTTTGCGTCAACATTTTAGTAGTGTTTTCAAATAAATGTATTTCAAGCGTAGAAAGATTTGTGTGAAGATTCGAGCCCTCCTGCTTTATGAAGTTCTACCTACCAGGACACACGGTACAATTGCCTCATTCTTAACATTCTGACAATTAGGCAAGTAGTCAGTTCGTCAGTATCAGGTATTGAGTTTACGTTGTGCCCGTGTCCAAAACACTTTTATTCTATAAACAATACAAACCTGGATGGCATTATACAATATCTGGAATCCTCCTGCTGCCTTTATTCTTCTACCAGGCTTGATAAAAAATGTTTTAAATTGCACCGTTTCAGATTTTCTAAAAATCATAAACCCATCTCTTCTCTCAGGTGTAATCCCTCATTCCTTAAAGACTTCAGTCAGGGAGCAACTAAATAAACAATTTAGAGTCACTAATGACTAGTCGGGACATTCTGACTGTTGTGTCCCGTCAAAAATGTTAAGTATAGTCATGTTTCATGTTTTTGTCTAGTCATTTTTTGTCTTGTCTCCCACTTCCTGCTTTATGTTGGTACTCACTTTTTGTGTTTCATTCCAGGTCCCTTAACTCCCTATCCTTGTGTGTGTGCCTGCTCTCATCAGCGTCAGCCCCGCCCCTGATTGTTTCCACCTGTGCCCAGTTACCTCTTGTTTAAATTCCCCAGCCTTCCCTTCCCTTGTGCCAGTTCGTCTGGTCCTGTCTCCATGCCAGTAGTCAGCGGTTCTTTGTTATGTCTCAAGCCTGATTCATGCTCCTGAGTTATCTAGTACGTTTTGTTCCTCATTTAGTGAGTGATTTTCTGTTGTTGCTTTTTGAACCTTTTTTCACCTCGTCAAGAGTGTCGATCCTTTTTTGTGACCTAAATTTGGAATAAAGTATTTTCCTCATACTTTACCTCTGTCTTCTGGGTCGTGCATTTGAGTTCTATACCTTGTGCCAAACTGGTTTGAATCCTACTTAAAGTGCAGGGACAGCTTCCTATCTATAAGTCATCAGACATCAGAGGGGACAAACACAGGCCCGGACTGGCCATCGGGAGGACCGGGAGGTTTCCCGATGGCCTGGCCTGCTAAGTGGCCTGTTAAGTGGCCTGCTGGCCTGAGGATTTTTTTTTTTATGTATGTATTGTGAACGCAACACTGCGCAAATGTGGGTCTGACTCTGCCTCACAGAGGGTGACTGACTGTCTACATAATGTGGCCTGCCGACATGGCCACTTTCATACAGATCATACTAATGACCTCGATTGGTCTCTGTGTGTCATTCAAGCTGGGGAGGGTGTGTGTTAGTGTGTGTGGCGCGAGCGAGTGAGATAAAGCATGCGCACGGGTTACGTGTATTGTTGTTGTTAGCATCTGGTGCTAGCTAGCTGCGCAAACGGATATAAGGAGCTTTATCAACAACAAGGTGGAGGAGAGTCCTCTCCTGTCAGACTGAGAGACTGATAACTACAGCTCAGTTGAGGTAAAGGACTCTCTGAGTGTTTAGATAGTTCACTTAGTCTAAGTTCTCAGTGGGTCTCAAACGGTTTGGTCACGATTTATGTAAACACATATTTCCATTTGAGGGGGGAGTGATTAGTAAAATATGCATAAATAATAATAAAAAAAACGTTAACTAGGTGAAAAAAGGTAAGATAAACTATTAAAACTTGTTGAGAGCTAAAACTGGTCTTTGCTTCTGCCTCAAAGAGGAGCAGGGGGAGAGGGGGAGACAGGAGAGGCTGATTCAGGAGCCCAGACACACTCACAACTATAAATGAACCAAAAACAAATAAACAAGTTTCAATGTTTTTTCATATTGGATATGGTATGTTATTGGTTATAGCCATGTTTTTATGATGTTATGATTATTTAAATGTATACAGTTATGTTTCATATGGGTGTAGTCTCTTTATTTCCCCCTCAAAATGCACCAGATTGATGCATTTAAGTCCAACATTTAAAAAAAAAATCCTACCGGGGGAGAATGCCCCCGGACCCCCCTATAGGATTTGAGGTCCACCCCCACTTAAAATATGTTCACATCGGTTCCTAAATAGATTTGCACATTTTTTTAAATGATAACCCATGTCCATATGTTTATTTTTGGGTAGTAGATTTAGAGGGCTATCACATATGGGCAGCAACGCTGTAAAAGTTGACAAATAAATCCAGCAAAATGGCACAAAAAACTGGTAGTGGCCTGGCTGGGTGTATAATTCCCGGCCTGACTTATGGCGCGTTTCCACTGCAGCCCTCGCTCGGCCTCGCTCGGCCTCGCTCGGTTTGGTTAGGCCTTATTATGCCCGGCTCACTTTAATGCTGCGTTTCCATTACAGTTTAGGAACTGGGGCAGTAACTATAGTAACACAGTGTAGGCGGAGCCGTGACGTCATCTTCAATGAGCGCCCCAAAAAACAACACAGCCGTTAGCTCTTAGCACTCAGAGCTCACAGCTCTTCATATCTGTTCAGAAACTAGACAAAAGTTAAACAAGTACAAACCACAGACTGCCTGTGTCATGGTGAATACAGTCGCTGCTTTATTTATGTCTGTATAGGCCGTTGCTGTGAGTGTGGACGGTCGGAGCATATACAACGTTAGCTTAGCCAAGCTACATTTAGAAAACACGCATTTTAAAAGGGTTTTTCGCCTGCCGTCTGTCTGCAGACTTGTCAAAGCATTAATTCATGGTTTTTACTAACCGGTATCAGTATGTTGTTACTTCGGCATCATTTTGAAACGTGTATTACAATTAAATCACGGTCAAATATGTTCATCTTGTTGTAGTTGTAGCCCCCTTGCCAGCGATCCTCTCTCTAGTTTAGCATACTCAGCCCGACTCAGCCTGGTTGTTCCTGGCCCTAGAACCACGATTTAGTCCAGAAAAAAGGTGAAAAAGTAGCCCCGGGCCAAAACTAGGCCAAGTGGAAACGCAACCAAAAACGGGGCCCGCACGGCTCGGCACGCTTAAAGCAAGCTACCCGCTGCAGTGGAAACGCGCCATTATTGTCCCAGTCCGGCCCTGGACAAACAAGACATTTGTTCCTTACAAATACCTGCTTCCACATGGCTTAGATCAGGGGTGGGGAACCTCCGGCCTCCGGGCCGTATACGGCCCGCGAGACAATTTGGTACGGCCCTCGAGGTAATTTATAAACACACGCAAAAAATAAAAAAATGAAAGAAATCTAGACCGCAAAAAAATTAAACAAGCGAGTACCTGTTTTTCCTGGCCAAGGTCAGGGTCCTTGAACACAACACGAGCCTAACGTGTCATCACGTGGTATATGTCTCGACTGACAGGGGTGCAGTTCTGACGGAGAGCACCAGAACGCCACTCCAGCACTTCAGAAATTGCAGTACCGATAAGTCCATACACATGCCGCAGTTTCTGCGTGTCTGTGTCTTTAGTTGAAAGCCCAGTGGCGATCTGCTCATCTGTCATACTGATCAGACAGTCAATAACTGTGTTGTTATCATTAGCATCTGGTTAGCTAGCTATGCTAACGAATACAAGAAGCTTTTTCTACAACCAGTGAGGTAAAGGCACATCTTTATATAATGATCATTATAAAAATAAGAGAATAAATTAAACAGGTATACAATACTATATGACAGTTATTAATAAAGAAGAATACAGTTTGAAAGGGGAGTGATTTGTCAAATATCCATAAATTAAAAGTAAATCTGCTTACAGTTGTGTTTGGGTGTTGAGAGATGTATCCATAGATCTCCTAATGTTGCTCTCAAAGTGCACCAGATTGATGCTTTTAACTTCAACATTTAAAAAAAAAATCTTCCCAGGGGAGCACCCTGCACGTGCATGCATACGCGAGTCATGGTGAGATATCTGGATTAAGAGGTTGCTTTTTCTTTG